>NC_084740.1:30609846-30697346 GCF_033978785.1 Entelurus aequoreus
TATATATACTCTATTAGCCACAACACAACCAGGCTCATATTTAATATGCCACAAATTAATCCTGCATAATAACACCTGCGTGTTTGTTATGCTAGCTCCTAGCTCCTCTGCTAGCTCCTAGCTCCATAGAACACGCCAATACAATTCAAACACCTGATCAACACACACAATCACTCAGCCCAAAAGACCGTTCACCTAACCCAAGGTTCATAAAGCTTATATATTTTTAAAAAGTTACGTACGTGACGCGCACGTACGGTACGGTACGTGTTATGCTAGCTCCTAGCTCCTATGCTAGCTCCTAGCTCCATAGAACACGCCAATACAATTCAAACACCTGATCAACACACACAATCACTCAGCCCAAAAGACCGTTCACCTAACCCAAGGTTCATAAAGCTTATATATTTTAAAAAAGTTACGTACATACGCAAAAAAAAGTTGCGCACATACGGTCAAGCGATCAAATGTTTAGAAGCCAAAGCTGCATACTCACAGTAGCACGTCTGCGTCTTTGTCATCCAAATCAAAGTAATCCTGGTAAGAGTCTGTGTTGTCCCAGTTCTCTACAGGCGTCTGTGTATCGAAGTCAAAAGTCCTCCTGGTTAGAGTCTCTGTTATCCGAGTTCTTCCATCTTGACTGCATCTTTCGGGAATGTAAACAAAGAAGCGCCGGCTGTGTACTGTTGTTGCTGACTACGTTCGAAAAATACGTCCATTTCGCACCGACAACTTTCTTCTTTGCTTGCTCAGCTTCCTTCTCCATAATGCAATGAACATGATTGCAACAGATTCACGAACACAGATGTCCAGAATACTGTGGAATTATGAAATGAAAACAGAGCTTTTTCGTATTGGCTTCAATGTGGAAGGCATACCCGTGTTCGCCGGGCTACGTCACGCGCATACGTCATCCTCAGAGGCGTTTCGAACCGGAAGTTTAGCGGCAAATTTAAAATGTCACTTTATAAGTTAACCCGGCCGTATTGGCATGTGTTATAATGTTAAGATTTCATCATTGATATATAAACTATCAGACTGCGTGGTCGGTAGTAGTGGGTTTCAGTAGGCCTTTAATCAGTCGGAGTCTCCCCACACGTGTTTGTACTGACGTATGCATTGATCTGGTCATTGACCGAAATAAATAAATGGCACGCTTAATATTGGTGTGTACATGATTAATGCAATATTTTTTGTGATTAATCACATGAGTTAACTTGTTAATTTTTATAGCCCTAAAATACATATGATGACACATTTAGTAGAGGTGAGAAAAATAATCGATTCTCCGATGCATCACAGTAAAAACGTGGGTATTTCATGAATCGATGGACACATGTCTAAACATCGATTATTTACTTATGTTAAAGAAATACAGACGGTTCTAAAATACGGAATTATTGATAATGTTCTCTAAATGTTAGTTTATGTTTGGTTCGAACTAACGGAGGGAGAAATATTAGCTCACATTCTTTTAAGTTAATGCGTTAGCTTGGTTAGTGCGGGAACATACGGAGGAGGAAGGAGTACAGGACAAGTTTTGCTAGCCATGGCGCCAAGCTAGCTTGAATGTAAAGAAGTGAGACAAAAGAATAAATGCTTTGTACAAATCAACAGAAAGCTAATAGGAACCATGTTACCGCAGAAAGTAACCAGCGGAGAAGAGGAAATGAGCAACTAGATTCATAAATCAGGAGATGACTTTGACTGGGGGTGGTACTTTCGGGACAAGGATGGGAAGTGACATGAGTTGTGGGGTGAAAGGTTGTGCGAGTTTCCATGGGGATAGCGAGACAAAGGGATTGAGCTTGTTGTAGTGGTGTGCTGCATTTTGTAAGAAAAAGAGAAACACTGGGACTCTGAACCTTCATTCCTTATGTTGTCTTATGATGAAGCAGATATACTACACACGTCTTTAGGACGCAAGTTAACAGCGAACAAAAACAGTGTCTGAACATTCTGTGGTTTTAGAAGGCACAACAATTAAAGTATTCCTGGTCGCCAAGTAGATTGGCGATTGCAGTTCTCACAGATTTAGTCTTCAATATTTATATATGTGCACTAATCCAAAAACCGTAAATGAAACAATACTGCATACGCAGTAGCCAAGGGATGAGTCCTGTAAACATTTGATCAATATTAATAATTAAATGTAATACATTTAAAATATAAATTAACAATAATATACAATAGATTAAAAAATACAATATTTAATACATAATGTTGGATATAGACAACATACAAATCCTTTATTTATTGAATCAAAGATACTTAAATTCAACGACATAGTGAATTTGCAAACAGCTAAAATTATACACAAAGCAAACTATAACCCGCTACCCAAGAATATACAACAATTCTTCTCAAAAAAGAGGAGAAATATAATCTTAGAGAAAAATGTAATTTAAAACATTTGTATGCACGTAAAATGATAAATGATAAATGGGTTATACTTGTATACCGCTTTTCTACCTTCAAGGTACTCAAAGCGCTTTGACAGTATTTCCACATTCACCCATTCACACACACATTCACACACTGATGGAGGGAGCTGCCATGCAAGGCGCTAACCAGCACCCATCAGGAGCAAGGGTGAAGTGTCTTGCCCAAGGACACAACGGACGTGACTAGGATGGTAGAAGGTGGGATGTAAAACACTTGAGACCTTCAGTATATCAGTATGTGGAATTAAATTATGGAATGGATTAAGCAAAGCAATCAAACAATGTACTAATATGATCCACTTCAAGAAACTCTTCAAACTTAAAGTGTTTACAAATTACAAAGAAGAAGAACCATGATAAACATTCGGCATTTATTTAATCCATTCTCAAAATAATCTTACTCATCTCATATGAAATATAACTTACTTCACCAATTATTATTTTTTTATTTATATTGTGATTACTTATGGAGTATATTGTGAATAAATTGAGAACAGTAAGTGAACAAAAGTTTTAGCAACTGTTATGTAAAAGAAAAAAGGGTAGGATCAAATAAGCTCTGCTTCTTCCTACTCCTTTTCGAACATGTTGAAAAGAGAAACTGGAAATTGTGATGTATCATGTTGTATGCTTGCATGTTCGAAATAAATTGAAACTCAATATAGTAATCATAAATGTATAAATATTCGATTTATAACCTAATCGTGATTGTAATCGAATCGTGGGGTGCCCAAAGATTCCCACCAATAACATTTAGGCACCACTTTTGGGTTATTGTTAAATATGTGGTCCGAATGCTTTGGAAGACATGTTCATATGTACTGTGTGTAAACAAATATGCACAAAGTTGTACCATAATTAGATAAACGATTGCTTAGGAGCTAACATTATGCTTTATGGCAGCCTTTAAATTTTCCAAACAATGTGGCTCAAATTTTCATTATCAATCAATCAATCAAAGTTTACTTATATAGCCCTTAATCACAAATGTCTCAAAAGGCTGCACAAGCCACAACAACACACTCGGCTCAGATCCCACATGAGGGCAAGAAAAAAGTCAACCTAATGGGAACAACGTGAGACCCAGCCCGAAACCTGACTGAAAGGGTTCACAGAGAGTGTTCGACGTTAAATATTCATTTAGCTGCGAGGATATTTGAGATAAAGAGAAGGTGGGACACCGGCCGGTAGTTTACCATGAGGCCAAGATTGAAAATAGGTCTTTTGAGCGGAGGATGAATAATCTCTTTTTGGAAGGCTACACATGATGTTACACACATAAAAGTTGTATTTCTATTATATTGTACCTTGAGAAGGTAACTTCCTAAGAACCAGCATCCTTTGAAGTACACAACTGTGTTTTTGTGTAACTCTGACAAAAGAAATGGACCAAAAACAAATGTTCATTGCAGAGGATGCTGGTTCTCAAGAAGGTATAATAAAAGTATTACTGAAATGTGAGAGGTGTCCTCACTTTTGTGAGATACGGAGTATGCATTGGCTTGGTTTCTGAAGGTGTCGCATACCACACCATGCTGTTGCTGTGAAACCCATATAAAATTGTACTGTTATCAGCCTAATCCCTATTAAGCCAAAGCATCCAGTCACCCTTTGGGTGACAAGATAAATATTTCTTACACTCTTAAACCACAAATATTTTCCAACATAAACTAGCATGTTCTAACACTTCCCATTAAGTCTACCGCAATCAGAGCCTGGATGATGTTTGATACAGGTCTGGAGTTCACTAATCTCAATGGTACCATTTTTATTCATAGGGAGTAGTAACATAAAAAATAAAAATAAACAGAATCTTTCTCCTCGTGTTTAAAAAGAAGTTTTTTGTGTGCTTGCAGCACATACTGTCTGTCTGTCTGTCTGTCTGCTCAGATGCCCGTCACGTCACTCTGCCCTTTGCTTTGGCCTATCAATGTCAACACTACATTCCTGTGTGGGCCTGATTTGTGATGTGTTCCTCTCACTTTTTCCTCTCTTGCCTCCGCGCTGCCTGTCCTCGGCTTTACCGATGATTAAATAGATTGACACTGAAGACAGATGACGAGGAAATGTCAGATGGCGTTGGGGTCGGCAAGTACCCGTAAGAAGTCGTTTATCGGTCTTGCTTTTTTGATTACAGAGCACTGGCCGGGAATATATTGGTCTTTTTGTTAGATTCAAAGTAGCAGATTTTCCAACAACACCCTGGGGCGTTTTAAATTAATTGGCTCTTGTGGCACTCAAATGGTTTAACAGAATTACAGCAAAAAATAGGGCTCTGATTGTGCTGCTTTGGTCGTCTATTATGTCAGTTTAACACGAGAGTAAAATCACAACTGCTTGTTTTCTTACAACACATTCCAATAAGCCTGACACAAAAACACATTAATACTTAACAATTACAGTTTGTAGAACCCTTTTAACTCTGCGCTAGTTTGTTTACTGTCAGATACAACAAACAAAAATGACATGTCAACAAATTGTGGTCCGTTAAATGACAGGCGGGGCATCAATTTGCCTACAGAGTTGGCATGCATGTACAGTCGTACCACAGAACTTTCCTCCAGAAGGTCTTATCTTTGTCCATGTGATGTGAGATGAATCAAGAATTTAGCTGTTTGGCCACAATACCCAGCAATATGTTTGGGGGAGAAAAGATGAGGCCTTTAATCCCAGAAACACCATTCCTACCATCAAGCATGGTGGTGGTAGCATTATGCTCTGGGCCTGTTTTGCTGCCAATGGAACTAGTGCTTTACAGAGAGTAAATTGGACAATGAAAAAGGAGTATTACCTCCAAATTCTTCAGGACAACCTAAAATTATCATCCCGGAGGTTGGGTCTTGGGCACAGTTGGGTGTTCCAACAGGACAAACACACGTAAAAAGTGGTAACATAATGGCTAAGTCAGGCTAGCATTAAGGTTTTAGAATGGCCTTTCCAAAGTCCTGACTTAAACGTGTGGACAATGCTGAAGAAACAAGTCCATGTCAGAAAACCAACAAATTTAGCTGAACTGCACCAATTTTTTCAAGAGGAGTGGTCAAAAATTCAACCAGAAGCTTGCCAGAAGCTTGTGGATGGCTACCAAAAGCGCCTTATTGCAGTGAAACTTGCCAAGGGACATGTAACCAAACATTAACATTGCTGTATGTATACTTTTGACCCAGCAGATTTGGTCACCTTTTCAGTAGACCCATAATAAATTCATACAAGAACCAAACTTCATGAATGTTTTTTGTGACCAACAAGTATGTGCTCCAATCACTCTATCACAAAAAAATAAGAGTTGTAGAAATTATTGGAAACTCAAGACAGCCATGACAAGTGTATGTAAACTTTTGATCACGACTGTATTTTCCATCATATTGAGGGGGTTTATTTTAAAAGGTGAATACGTATTGCATCTGCTTGACCTTTACTCTCTGCTGCATTGTTTGTTTTTGTTGTGAAGGAATAATATGGAGGAACATCTAGTTTGGGCAGATGGCAGTGTAATAAAGACGTCTTAATTGTCTTATGTTTTGCAGGTCTTCAGCTTCAGTTGAGAATGGCGGGAGATTCCAGAGTCCTCATGGACCACAACATAGAGATAGGTGTCACGCCTGCACAGGTAAAGAGCCAATGGACCTAATTTATTTACTCAAACAGCTGCATAGCACAGATCACATTTCAAAGCGCATGCAGAGGTAGATAAACATACTGGATGTTGACCAATACTTCAAATGCAGCCTGCAACCACAGCTGGTAATATTAATGTTTTTGACCCGGCGCTAATCAGTCATTTGCTTTTGTAGACCATGCACCCTGTGGCTACTAAAGACTTTGTGATTAATTGAATGGAGCCGTTAATGTGAGCATTCACGGAATTAGCAGAGTGGCTTGAAGATGTGAGGACGCAAACGATGCACGCCAGAGATAAAGATACAGAGCCCGTGAGCGGTAAGATTCAGGACAAAAGGTTGTGCAGCTTATAGATCACAAAGTGTAACTGAAGCTTTATTTCAGAAAATAAGAGTCAAGGTGTAACCCAGGTGGTTCACGTCCCCATACGGAATGGGAAAAAGGCAGGGGGCCAAAACCACCTGGGTTACAGTGGTGCCGTGACCAGGGTGAGCGTGAGGGGGTGAGTGTAACGGGGACCAGCCAGTGTAGCTGTGCCATGTGTACGTTGGTAAACCTAGCTTCCTGACAACTTCATGAGTGTGCTGCCTGCCAAGTTGGACAGCGCAAGCTTTTAGCTCGGTGGTCCGCACGCTCGCCTCTCAATTGCGTCCCCGTGCTGAATTGTATAAGGGCAGGGGGCCGAACCACCTGAGTTACAAAGAGAAAGTTGGCCCAGTAACAAAGGATGACTATCATTTTTACCTATAGTAGTACCCATGGACATCATTTGGGCACTTTTTACCGCCCAAATATAATGTAATGTAATAATGTATTTTAAACCGCAATCTGGTTAATTAATTAAGACAGTGTTAAAAAAAGGACATTGTTAAGTGTTCCTCTCTATTAGAATAGAATGCCTTTTATTGTCACATACACAGGTACAATGAGATTAAAAGCAACTCCAGTATCAGTGCGACAGTCTACAAATATGCAAAACATAGGAAGGAAAGAAAAGAAAAATAGTGCAAAAGGAGGTAAGGTGCATAGTCCCGTCCTGAGAACGAATGTTCTGAATGTGTTGTTTAAATATTATACTATATACAGAATAATTCAGACTGTGGGTGGAAAGTAACAATTGCACACAGAGAGGTGCTAAACTATAAAATCAGTGCCTGTTATGTCTGTTGCCTGTAAGCTAAGCTCCTTCCTGTAAGAGCGCTCATATGGCGTACACACAGGTCGCTGTTCCCCATTTATTAATGTATTTGTGGCTCAAAAATGCAGATTTGGTGCTTCCGGGTTTGCCCTTCATGAACAAGTTACAATGGAAGTGTGGCGGACGTAGCGTCAATCCGCTTCACAACACACTTGCTTTGCCAGACATTAGTGGCTGACGGAGACGCCTCGCTGGCGGAGGAACTGAACATCTTTGCTCGCTTCGAGGTGGAGCAACCACATGCAGTCACATCACAACCCTCAACAACGTCCTCATGTTGGAGGAACATGAGGTGCAGCGCACACTAAGGAGGGTGAACCCAAGGAAAGCTGCTGGACCGAATGGCGTACCTGGATGTGTACTAAAGACCTGTGCAGACCAGCTGGCTGTTGTTTTTACCAAGATTTTCAACCAGTCCTTGTCCCAGTACATCGTCCCACCCTGTCTAAAGGACTCTGTTATTGTCCCACTGCCAAAGAAATCTGCAGTAAACAGCCTGAATGATTACCGTCCAGTGGCACTTACACCAATCATTATGAAGTGCTTTGAAACTGTGGTTCGGGGGCACATCACTTCAAATCTGCCACCTGCATTGGACTCTCACCAGTTTGCGTACAGGGCCAACAGATCTACAGAGGATGCTATCGCAACAGCCCCCCACACTGCTCTGAGCCACCTAGAGCAGCAGGGGAGCTATGCAAGGCTACTTTTTGTTGATTTTAGCTCTGCGTTCAATACCATCCTCCCCCACAGACTGGTGCCCAAACTGACAAGGCTGGGACTGTCTTCCTCCATCTGCCACTGGATCCTGGACTTCCTGACAAATCGCTCTCAGAGGGTGAGAGTAGGCTCCCACCTCTCAACATCCATCAGCATCAGCACCGGCTCCCCCCAAGGCTGCATACTAAGACCCCTACTCTACACCCTCTACACTCATGACTACACCCCTGCTCATGCCAGCAACACCACTATTACATTTGCAGACGACACCACAGTAGTGGGACTCATTTCTGGGAGGGATGAGTCTGCCTACAGAAATGAAGTGGAGCTGATCATGTATTTCCGGAAGAAAAAAACAATAAACATCCAACCACTGTACATCAACGGGGACTATGTGGAAATGGTCTCTAACTTCAGGTTCCTGGGGATCCAGATCGAGGAAGACTTGTCGTGGAGTATGAACACCTCAGTGACCATCAAAAAGGCACTTTACTTTCTGAGACTTCTCAAAAAGAACAACCTGTCCCAAAAACTGCTTGTGTCCTTCTTTCGCTGCTCAATAGAGAGTGTGCTGACATACTGCATGTGTGTATGGTATGCCAGCTGCACGGCAGCAGAGAGAAATGCACTTCAGAGGGTCATAAAAACTGCCATGAAGATCACTGGCTGCTCTCTCCCCTCCCTAGATGAACTGTACAGTGCCAGGTGCCTCAAAAAGGCCCAAAACATCATAAGGGACCCATCCCACCCTGGACATAAACTTTTTGAACTGCTGCCCTCGGGCAGGAGATACAGGACAATAAAATGCCGGACAAACAGACTTAAGAACACTTTTTTACCCGAGAGCAATAGTGTCGCTGAACACAAGACGACAATAACGACTGTGCATGTGAGCTGTGTGCTTGCTATTTTTATGTATTTTATGTATTTTTATCGATTTATCTATGTTCTTATGGTTTTATGTGTTATGAATTTGCACTAAATTAGTTTTGCTTACAATTTCGTTGTACAATGTACAATGACAATAAAGATATATTCTATTCTATTCTATTATTTGCTGTGCCAATTTTGCGACTTGGACGCTACATGTAGCATATGCATTAAAAGTGAAAGAAGATGTTTCTTTGCGCAGTGCATTTACTCCCTGATCAAATGAACGGATAAGTAGTCGCCGCAAGAGAGAAGATCCTCCTTCACAGCGAGCATACAACTGCATGCAAAGCGTGCAAAATGTTATGTATGTTGTTGGTTTTAATAACGCAGGAACAACACCTTTCAGTAACACAGGAACATTTTTTCAACTCTGCAGTAGTGAAGTGCAGATCGATACGGAAATATCAATACCGCCAATACCAGTCTTTATGCTCAAATCAAAATATTGATACTTTTGATTCTTAAGTTATTTGAGAACATGCATATCATTGAGAGGAACTAAAGCATTGAAATCCTGCTTAAATGAAACACCATTGGTGAAACCACTATTTATCCTGCCAAGGTAAGTACATATTGCGCAAGCGCAGCGCACTGTGTGCTGTGCTCAGTCATTCAGTCTGCTATTTGTTTATTTAAGAAAATGACTGGCAATTAAAATTAGTCACTCAGTACTATAAAAGTATTATTTCAAGCTATTTAGATAAGATAACGGAATAACGCCCACATTTGTTTCGTCGTGTGATTTTATATCGTTTGAAGATGATTCACCAGGAGCAGCAACACTTGAAATTTACACATTAGGTATATTTACATAGCTTATCGGAATGGTATCGTCTATACCAGCCTGAATTTTACTTGGGATCGGATCGGAAAGAACATCAGTGGTATCGCACATCACTACTCTGCTCTCGGCAAGTATCTCAGTACGTCTGGTTCCGCTCTTCCTCTAAGGCATCCAACTAAGGCCATGTCTACACTAAGTCGTTTAACCCCTTAAATGAATAATTATTTAGCCTGAGCCCCGTTCAGCAACACTAAACCAGCGTTTAAGGTCCCCCTAATCGGACACGTTTTTACACGGGTAAGTCAGCCGTGTATTTCTTGAATCTCCGGCACTTAGCTTTTGTATGAACTCATTGATCGTTTACAAACTGAGTTCGGAGAGGAAGTGACGCCAGAAAGACCGCGCCCACACAGGAAATGACGCCAGAAAGAACGTGCCACAGCCAGCTTCATAATAAAGCGGTTTTGTAGCTCGGAGCTAACCACTGGAAATATGAAGTCGAGTCATCCAGACATGCCCGTGTTTCTCCTTCTTCTACATGTACAGACGCTTGTGGAAATCACACATGAATACCTTAAAGGCCTACTGAAATGAATTTTTTTTATTTAAACGGGGATAGCAGATCTATTCTATGTGTCATACTTGATCATTTCGCGATATTGCCATATTTTTGCTGAAAGGATTTAGTATAGAACAACGACGATAAAGATTGCAACTTTTGGTATCTGATAAAAAAAAAGGCTTGCACCTACCGGAAGTAGCGTGACGTAGTCAGTTGAACATATACGCAAAGTTCCCTATTGTTTACAATGATGGCCGCATGAAGTGAGAGAGATTCGGACCGAGAAAGCGACAATTTCCCCATTAATTTGAGCGAGGATGAAAGATTTGTGGATGAGTAAAGTGCAAGTGAAGGACTAGTGGGGAGTTGAAGCTATTCAGATAGGGAAGATGCTGTGAGAGCCGGGGGTGACCTGATATTCAGCTGGGAATGACTACAACAGTAAATAAACACAAGACATATATATACTCTATTAGCCACAACACAACCAGGCTTATATTTAATATGCCACAAATTAATCCTGCATAAAAACACCTGTGTGTTTGTTATGCTAGCTCCTAGCTCCTCTGCTAGCTCCTAGCTCCATAGAACACGCCAATACAATTCAAACACCTGATCAACACACACAATCACTCAGCCCAAAAGACCGTTTACCTAACCCAAGGTTCATAAAGCTTATATATTTTTAAAAAGTTACGTACGTGACGCGCACATACGGTCAAGTTATCGAATGTTTAGCAGCCAAGGCTGCATACTCACGGTACCTGATATTCAGCTGGGAATGACTACAACAGTAAATAAACACAAGACATATATATACTCTATTAGCCACAACACAACCAGGCTTATATTTAATATGCCACAAATTAATCCTGCATAATAACACCTGCGTGTTTGTTATGCTAGCTCCTAGCTCCTCTGCTAGCTCCTAGCTCCATAGAACACGCCAATACAATTCAAACACCTGATCAACACACACAATCACTCAGCCCAAAAGACCGTTCACCTAACCCAAGGTTCATAAAGCTTATATATTTTTAAAAAGTTACGTACGTGACGCGCACGTACGGTACGGTACATGTTATGCTAGCTCCTAGCTCCTCTGCTAGCTCCTAGCTCCATAGAACACGCCAATACAATTCAAACACATGATCAACACACACAATCACTCAGCCCAAAAGACCGTTCACCTAACCCAAGGTTCATAAAGCTTATATATTTTAAAAAAGTTACGTACATACGCAAAAAAAAGCCAAAGCTGCATACTCACAGTAGCACGTCTGCGTCTTTGTCATCCAAATCAAAGTAATCCTGGTAAGAGTCTGTGTTGTCCCAGTTCTCTACAGGCGTCTGTGTATCCAAATCAAAAGTCCTCCTGGTTAGAGTCTCTGTTATCCGAGTTCTTCCATCTTGACTGCATCTTTCGGGAATGTAAACAAAGAAGCGCCGGCTGTGTACTGTTGTTGCTGACTACGTTCGAAAAATACGTCCATTTCGCACCGACAACTTTCTTCTTTGCTTGCTCGGCTTCCTTCTCCATAATGCAATGAACATGATTGAAACAGATTCACGAACACAGATGTCCAGAATACTGTGGAATTATGAAATGAAAACAGAGCTTTTTCGTATCGGCTTCAATGTGGAAGGCATACCCGTGTTCGCCGGGCTACGTCACACGCATACGTCCTCCTCAGAGGCGTTTCGAACCGGAAGTTTAGCGGCAAATTTAAAATGTCACTTTATAAGTTAACCCGGCCGTATTGGCATGTGTTATAATGTTAAGATTTCATCATTGATATATAAACTATCAGACTGCGTGGTCGGTAGTAGTGGGTTTCAGTAGGCCTTTAAGAGAAAGCGATTGCAGCTATTTTGGATTTCGGCAAGAGAACTTTCGAATGTCAGCTGTCATTCTACTTAGCGAAAAACTGTGTCCATTTGTCGAAGGAGAGACAACGAGAATGCGAGCTACCGTGGATGTGATAAAAAAAAAGGTAGCGTATGCTTTGTATTACCTGGCCGTCGGGGGAAGAAGAGGGAAAACTACGGAAAACAGCGAATGCATTTGGATTGGCAAAGCAGACTGTATCAGCTGTATGTCACGGACTCAACGTCTCGGTCCAGAGTATATAAAAAACGAATGGACAATGAAGGTGAAGGCAAAAGAGTGACGAGTGTCCTGACCAGATATCTAGATCCCTAGTTTGATTGATGTAAAATGTTGTTTATCACATTGTTTACGTGTCTAATAAAGATTTGATTAATTTATTATGACTCAGGTGTGATTCACTACAATAGGGCCCCACAGCACACTGGATTCCAGTTAATTGATATACCACAACACTGGATATTGTTCAGATAAGGTCAATTTAAGAACTTGCACACAAAGCAACACTGGAGGTGACTATGACGTGTGCATTTTCCGCGCATGCATACTAGGTTGCGTTGCGCCGGCGGTAGGAGGGGTGCGGGGGTCTTAAACGGTGGCATTGTTGTGTGTGGACACGGATAAGGTTAGGTGTGATTTACCCTGGATAACCTTTTCCGGCTTAGTGTACACGGGGCCTAAAGGTAGTTACTCTACAAGTACCAACACATAGAAAACTTTCAGAAGCAACCTAACTTTTACCATTTCCATAAGTGCTAAGAACTACAATAGTATCATGGATTATTAAATACAGTATAAAAACAATACTTTCTTTAACTCACTATCAACAATAAGTTGTTTTTTCCCCACACAGGAAGTGAAGTTAATGTAAACATGTACAATTAGTGTTGTGAATAAACTATCAGTAAAATACACTGAGAAGGAGCAGGAATAAATATAGGTTTTGCCTCTTCCTATTACTTTTAAAAGATGTTAAAATGTGCAAATGGGACCTTGAGGTTCCTTAATGTAAATTGTTAAACATGTCTGAAACAAACAAATAACATTAAACAAATCACAACAAGGCACAGCTAAGAGACACTCTTTGGTCATTTGGCAACACTTTGCTCTCCTTGTAAAATACGTTAACCATAGATGTTCAAACCTGTAGAGCATATTGTCGAAATAAAATTAAGAAACCCATCAAACATTGGAAATGGAGCCAAAAAGGCGTAATGTAGTGAAACTAGGCTGAAATGTTGATGAAATAATCGTTAGACAAATATCCATCCATCCATCTTCTTCCGCTTATCCGAGGTCGGGTCGCGGGGGCAGCAGCCTAAGCAGGGAAGCCCAGACTTTCCTCTCCCCAGCAGCTTCGTCCAGCTCCTCCCGGGGGATCCCGAGGCGTTCCCAGGCCAGCCAGGAGACATAGTCTTCCCAACGTGTCCTGGGTCTTCTCCGTGGCCCCCTACCGGTTGGACGTGCCCTAAACACCCCCCGAGGGAGGCGTTCGGGTGGCATCCTGACCAGATGCCCGAACCACCTCATCTGGCTCCTCTCGATGTGGAGGAGCAGTGGCTTTACTTTGAGCTCCCCCGGTTGGCAGAGCTTCTCACCCTATCTCTAAGGGAGAGCCCCGCCATCCGGCGGAGGAAACTCATTTCGGCCGCCTGTACCCGTGATCTTGTCCTTTCGGTCATAACCATAGGTGAGGATGGGAACGTAGATCGACCGGTACATTGAGAGCTTTGCCTTCCGGCTCAGCTCCTTCTTCTTTAAAATTACATAACTTTTCTTTAGCCTTTATATTTTCCTGTTTCATTACAAACAACATGTGGATGTCAGCAAACCTCAACCCTCTGTTGTTTTTTTGTTTTTAAAAAAACATTTTTTTAGCGCAATTAAAAATAAAGTTTTCAGAGAAAATATTGAGATTTTATTTTTGAAGAAAGGCAAGATTGTTGTATAAGTATCTCTACCATGCCCCAATGGTTTAATTTCAAATGTTGGGGACTTCTACAGATCCTAAATACACAAAAACATTACCAATAGGTAAGAAACAATGGTTTTGCGTTATAAAGCAGGTCCCCTTTATGTGTGATTAGTTTAAATAGCACAGGAAATGTTGTGTTCTTGGGACGATTGCTGGCTACAGCGAAATATGTGGGGTGGTGGATATGCTGACTGCTGTTGTCCTGCTAAGAGCGACAACAAAATGTAAACAGAGTATCTGAATCTGTGTCTCTCTCTGGATTACTGTACTAATGGGTCAATGCATTTATTTAGCACCAAAATAATGCACCCAGAGCTACTTTTGTTTCCGTCTGGTTACGACTGCACTCTGTACCGTACTGTCCCCCTTTCATACAATTGAATGGAATGCTAATGTGGGTTTTTCCAGTCCAAAGACAGTTTTTGGGCTGTTAGTGGTTGTTTTACAGCGATCGTTTTTTTCGCACAATACCTTAATGCTACTGAGGAGTTACATTTTAATGACTGTTGTTGGCATTGACAGAGGGGTTGTGCCTTTGCATCTCAACCAGAGTATTTTTCACACCACAATAGGGCGAAACTATCTTTTCCCGTGCACGCCAAGTGTAAATAGTTGGGGCTTTGGTACCAGCATCTAGACTCAATCCGACCAATCTTAATCTATATGAACATGAACTGATGAAATGGTTATTTCTACCTGATTCTCAGATTGACTGCAGCTTGTCCTTCTGTCCCAAGCATGGCCAGGAAAGCTCAGTAAGATAAAACATTACCCACTTACCACTGCAGTGTGGAGAGAGAACTAATGAATTTGTGTAAGAGCTGCCGCCCTCCCCCGTCCAGGGACTGTATTGACTAGAGAGGCCAATGATTGGGTGGCACTGCTCTGGACAGCTTCATCAATCACTCAGTTAGCGCCAGCCCAACACCAGGAAGAGAGTGTGTATTCACACAGATATATATATAAAAGGCAAAAGTAAAAGTGTTTGTAAACCTGATTGTGTCTATCAGTTAAGGCAATGCCACATAAAATTGTGGGTGTCTGCTTTTGAATCAGCAGTTGGTTAACTGTAGTCCACTGACATCAAGTGAATGTGCTGTCATCAAAGCACTAATTGCCTTGCTAAGTCAATAAGCATTGTCTTTTAATTCCTCTTTGTCTAAACGCTCTTAGATAGGAATCCCTTCCAATTGATAGCTGGAAACTCAATAGGCACTGCCCTGAGTGAATGTATTTCTAATTGAAAGGTAAAGTCAAACAGCACCTGAAATCTCAATTGAAGCTGCCAGTCTTGAATAAAACATCTGGTAGGTTGCATTATCTACTACAATCAAAGGCTCGACAAGGACGTTATTCACATACCTTACGACTTTCGCCGCCGTAGGATGTTTACAATAATAGTAACTTTACTGAGGCTGCGTCTCTGGAGAGCAATGAATCACAGGTGTCTGATTAGCGGCAAAATATGTTTTCTTGACTCAACAATGGTGGCATGAATTGCCAGCCTGTCCTTGGTCTCTTTGATAAGCACCATTGCTCTTCAACATAATCTCATGTGTGCAAGTCCAAAAATAGTGAAACGTGTGACAGTCATTGATTTTGGTATCTCAGAACGTTACCAATCATGTAAAATTGGTATTATATCGTATACCTCATTTTGGGAGGAATTAGAAAGCAAGTCGTCTTCATGAGAGAGTCAAACGTCTTTTTGAAGGATGCAATCAGTTTCTTTTGGATGGAAAGAGGATGCACGACTGTTCCTGTGCAGGCTTGCCAGGATCCCAGGTGTTGGGCAGAGAGGAACAGAGGGAGGAGAGGGATCTGCAGTAGAGCCAGCTCGCTTTTCTGGAGTTGGGCCAACAAAGAGTCAGCAGGATCCTTGGGTTGTTGTTTTTTGTTTAACCAATGTTTTTTCTCGCTTTTGTTCCTGGTATACACTGATCTCATATACTGACACAAGTGACAATAGAAGACAGCAACAGGAAATTAGCGCTGACTGGTAACCAAAACAACACACTTGGATGACCTATCAAAGAGTACTAAAAACCACAACTTGGTCATAGTGTTTATGTACTCTATAGGGCTGCAACTAACCATTTTTTTGATAGTCGATTAGTCAACGATTCTCTAATGATTAGTCGACTAATCGGATAATAAAGCGTACACATTTAATGGCTCTAATTTTTCCATTGACTTCTAAATGGAGCTTAAGTTCATTTTAGGCATTTGCTTACTCACAACAAAGATGACTCATACATTCATAAATATTTATTTATACTAGAGTTGTATGGTATACCGGTATTAGCATAGTACCGCGATACTAATTAATCATTTTCGGTAATACAGTCTCTGAAACGTACCGGCCACAGGTTTCAAGCGATATGGGGAAGAAAAACGATCTCTCTGCTGCTGAAAAGCGTAAGATAGTACACTATGTTGCTCAAGGTATGAAAACATTGGATATTTCCAAAAAACTTAAGCGTGATCATCGAACTGTAAAGAAATGTGTTGCTAATTCAGAGCACAGGTGAGTTTGTGCAGATAAAGGCAAAATTTAAAAAAAGCTCTGCCAGGCAACATTCTGGGCATGACGTTAAAGTGCATCCGGCAGTGGAGGCTCCTCTATGGAGTCTTGGGGCACTAGGAGGCTTACCCCTTTACTACTGTTACCCCAGGTGGCCCTTGGCAAAGGCCTAGTACCTGGCTGCCCCCTAGCCAGGGATACGGTGAAGACCTCAACGGCGGAGCAGGCAGAAGACGGTAGATGTAAGAACTACCACAACGGCTGCGATGGCGGAAGAAGGCACCCCCACATCCATGTGGGCCCAGTTATGGGGAAATAACAACCCAAGACCTCAACGGTGGAACAGGCGGAGGATGATTGCTAACCCTATGGAGCGTCACAACGGCTGGGATGGCGAATGAAGGCTGCAGCAGAAAAGGGTCCCCAGTCGTCTTGGACTCCATGCCACTGGACCCTGACCCGGATCTGTCAAGGATCGTGTGGTGACTGTCTGTGCACCAGTCTCCCCACGTTAAACAAAGTCACACGCAGACATCCTCCATAAAAGGGATACCCCCCCTACCAGGAAGATCGTCATGCTCGCTTCGAGTGACCGCCGATGATGAAGGTGTAGGGTCCTCAAGAAGTTTGCAACTGTGCTTAAAACTAATATTCGGCCACCCGTAAACAATGCTCACAAGCAGAAACGGTTGCAGTGGGCTCAGGAATACATGAAGACTAATTTTCAAACCGTTTTATTTACCGATGAATGCCGTGCAACCCTAGATGGCCCAGATGGCTGAAACAGCGGATGGTTGGTGAATGGCCACAATGTCCCAACAAGGCTGAGATGGCAACAAGGGGGTGGGGGTGTCATGTTTTGGGCTGGAATCATGGGGAGAGAGCTGGTAGGTCCCTTTAGGGTCCCTGAGGGTGTGAAAATGACATCTGCAAAGTATGTAGAGTTTCTGACTGACCACTTTCTTCCATGGTACCAAAAGAAGAACCGTACCTTCCGACAAAAAATCATCTTCATGAATGACAATGCCCCATCTCATGCTGCAAAGAACACCACTTAGTCACTGGCTGCTATGGGCATAAGAGGAGAGAAACTGATGATGTGGCCACCATCCTCTCCTGACCTCAACCCTATTGAGAACCTCTGGAGCATCATCAAGCAAAAGATGAATGAGGGTGGGAGACAGTTCATATTCAAGCAGCGGCTCCGGGACGCTATTCTAACATCCTGCAAAGAAATTAAAGCTGAAACTGTCCAAGAACTGACAAGTTCAATGGATGCAAGGTTTATGAATGTGATATCAAGCAAGGGGTCCTATATTAACATGTAACTCAGCCTGTTTAATCAAAAGTTATTTCAATCAAAAAAAATTTAATTTATATGGTCTTATAATACTACAAATTCATTTTGAGTTCTTTACAGCCTATAAAATGTCTTGAAACGCTGTTTTGCTTAATCATTTGGAACAGTGGACTTTGAGTTAAAAATACTGTTATCATTTCGAGATTTGTTCAATGAAATTTGAATTAAACTAACGGCTGATGACTTGAAAATTATGCTGACTAACATTTGCATCAATTGTTTATGAAAATTTGAGTAAAATGTACTTTGCATAATAATTTGGAACACAGTGTAAGCGATTATTACATTTTAACAGAAGTGTAGACAGAACATGTTAAAAGACAAAGTAAGCAGATATTAACAGTAAATGAACAAGTAGATTAATAATTTATTTTCTACCACTTGTCCTTAACAATGCTGACAAAATAATAGAATGATAAATGACACAATATGTTACTGCATATGTCAGCGGACTAATTAGGAGCCTTTGTTTGTTTACTTACTACTAAAAGACAAGTTGTCTTGTATGTTCACTATTTTATTTAAGGACTTAACTGCAATAAGAAACATATGTTTAATGTACCCTAATTTTTTTGTGGTCCCCTTTATTTGGGGACCACAAAAATTGGGGACGGCGTGGCGCAGTTGGGAGAGTGGCCGTGCCAGCAACCTGAGGGTTCCTGCTTCGATCCCCACCTTCTACCAACTTCGTCTTGTTTGTTGTTGCAAGACACTTCACCCTTGCTCCTGATGGGTCGTGGTTAGGGCCTTGCATGGCAGCTCCCGCCATCAGTGTGTGAATGTGTGTGTGAATGGGTGAATGTGGAAATAGTGTCAAAGCGCTTTGAGTACCTTGAAGGTAGAAAAGCGCTATACAAGTATAACCCATTTATTTAGAAAAGTACCGAAAAGTATCTAAATAGTTTTAGTACGAGTACCAAAATATTGGTATCCTTACAACACTAGTTTATACTGTAACTGTGCTGCTCATTCAGCTGTTACAAAAATGTAAATGACAAATAAAATAGCAAGAAAGCCAAAGAGCTAAAAAAACAACAACCTTGTTTAAGAAAAAACAAAAAACAAAAAAAATAAAAATAAAAATAAAAAAATAACTTCCACAAAAAGAAAAGCATTTTGTGATGTTTAAAAAGCTGCACACTGGTGCTATTGACTCATTTTTGACAATGTTAGCACTCTAATAGACTCAATGTGTACAATTCTATATTTGATTAATTCTTAAAATGTTGTAGATTGTATGTTTAACCTTATGATACCTTCGCATTGGTGCCTGCCTGTCTCTCTCTCTATTTGTGTGTGTGTGTGCGTGTGTGTGTGTGTGTGTGTGTGTTCGTTAAAGTGCCTTTTTGTTTTACGCCACTGCAAATTGACGCTGCTTTAAAACGTATTGAATTGATGTAGGCAAATTTTGGCTGGCTGACTTTGGCTAAAATTATAGTTATTTTTCACACAACTCTTGTTAGCTAGCGAGCAAGGTAGAAGCGAACAGTACTCTTACCGAGGCTGTGTCCGCATCCTCACTCCAAATGTTTGATTGATTGATTGAGACTTTTATTAGTAGGTTGCACAGTGAAGTACATTAAGTCCGACATTAAGTTTTCGCTTTAAATGCTCGCGTATCACAGACGTACTGCCATAAAAACAAGTTCCCCTTTGCAAAATGAGCAAAGTATTCATGTTTTTAACAAGAATAAGAGGAAATATCCGCACACGTTTTTGCGAGTGACCTACCTACGGAGTGAAAAACACTATTGATAAAGTCACGACTATTGTCGACGACAAATTTTGTTGTCGATTAATCGTTGCAGACCTAGTACTCTATACCAGAAGTCAAATCAGGATACATGGTTTTGACTTTCTGGGTTAGTCTTTCTATTGATTTACTTTACAAAAGCTAACGGTTATCATGCATAACTGGTGGGGCACAATCGCATTGCATCATTTCATGACTCAGCTACCTGGTTTATGTCGGTGTTTGTCAAAATTGACCCCTCCCCCACAGTTGGGTCATCATGTCAAAGAAAGAGCAAAGATATTCTCCTTAGATATTTTGTAGCCGTTATAGTTGGGTTCCATTAACTACAGGTCTGTAATGCATGAGGGTAATTTCTGGAGGCGGTAGACTGAGGAATAAATTAGCATAACTTTAGCCGCTAGAAGAATAGTTTAATCATATTAAACTTTAAATGCAATTGTCATGAATAGCCATGAGTGTACAAGTACACCATATACCGATCACTATAATGACATAGCACAGACTTTGTAAGTGCTTCCTGCAGTGAATTCTGCTAGTAAATCACATAAAAAGCATTACCCCAGGACATGATTGTAGCTTCAGAGACAACGTTAATGGTAAGAGTTCGCTTATGAGCATTCCTGTTTTTCTGACATTGCCTCTCTTTATCCGTTATAGGTGAAGAAGCTTCCCAAACACTTACGGGACGCCCAGATCTCGACAGAGCGAACGCACTTGATATCCGACCCTGCCAAGAAGCCACGTCAGCGCTACGTGCAAAAGGACGGCAAGTGCAACGTCCACCATGGAAACGTACAAGAGACCTACCGATACCTCAGTGACTTGTTCACAACACTAGTCGACCTCCGCTGGCGTCTTAGTCTCTTTATTTTCACCCTGGTCTATGTTGTCAACTGGCTTTTCTTTGGCTTTCTGTGGTGGTTGATTGCACTCATCCGTGGGGATCTCCTGCATGCAGACGAAGATGGCTGGACACCCTGCGTGGAGAACATGAACAGTTTTGTCTCTGCCTTTCTTTTCTCCATCGAGACAGAGACTACAATTGGGTACGGTTATCGTGTTATCACGGAGAAATGCCCGGAAGGTATTGTTTTGCTTTTGGTGCAGGCCATACTGGGTTCCATTGTCAACGCCATGATGGTGGGCTGCATGTTCGTCAAGATCTCACAGCCTAAGAACCGCGCAGAGACCCTCATGTTCTCGCACAAAGCAGTCATATCGATGCGAGACAACAAGATGTGCCTGATGTTTCGAGTGGGGGACTTGAGAAATTCTCACATTGTGGAGGCCTCCATCCGAGCAAAGCTGATACGTTCGCAGCAGACAAAGGAGGGGGAATTTATCCCGCTCAACCAAACAGACATAAACATTGGCTTCGACACGGGGGACGACCGACTGTTCCTGGTGTCGCCACTCATCATCTCACATGAGATCAACGAGAAGAGCCCTTTCTGGGAAATGTCCATGGCTCAAATGGAGAAGGAAGAGTTCGAGATTGTGGTTATCCTTGAGGGCATGGTGGAGGCCACAGGTATGAAACTGTGTAGATGATGAAAACACACTGGCGGGTGGAAGGTAGATATAAGGTATCTACAATACATTGCATGGGAAAGACTATTGACCGGAACATAAAAGAAACAGAAAATGCAGTAAAACAATCATGTAGAAATGGATATCGACAGAGAGAAGACAATTGGTACTCTAGTGGGACATTAAATAAATGTAATTACATTTTTGTTTAAGTGAGGATTCACAGCAGCTGACTCAGAGCTACTGATGTTTATTTATCGTACAGCTCTGCATTTAGAAATATGTGTCATTTAAAATCCCGCATTACCACTGTTGCTATTTCAAGATTACATCTTTGATATATTGTTTATTTCAAAAGGAGTTAAGGGTAGCTACCCACACTGCTGGTCTTTGTTTTGGGTAAATGCCAAGCTGTCCAAAACTGCTCCAGGCTGGCTACATTTAAAAAAGGGAGATGGCGTAGGTGTTTCTGTAAAGTTCGCCAAAATTTCCAGACACAGGCGGACAATGTAAGGCATGATATTTTATTGAAAAATAATACAAATTACAGTCAAATTATGAGACCCCTTGGAGTAACGCTTTTAATCCTGAACCACAGGATGACAATTTGTCAAAAAACGCACTACTACTGTGCTGTGTAATTATTTCTCTGATACACAACATGCTGGTGCTGTTATTATACTCCATAAGTGGGACTGACTTGAAATATGTCATACTGTTCAATGCGCTTTCCAAAATACCCACTGTAACGTTGGTGTATTATGCCCAACCACTACCTTTAGCGGACTAACAAGCATAGGTCTGTATTTGGGCTGGAGCTATCGAAAATGTTAATACTCGAGTAATGTATCGATTAGCTTGTTCGATTAATCGAGTAATCTGATAAAACACATTTTATAGCACCAATGAGTATGTCAGGAAAAATTGTTAAAATATATTTTTTATTTTTCTTTGCCGTGACCTTCATTTTTTTTTCTAATTGATGCAATAACATGTGTCCTGTAAGACATCTTTAAATAAATAAAAATATTTGCTGTTCGCCCCCACACTGATCAATGCACCCAAACACACCACTGCTTTCATGAGCGATAAATTGTTGAGGCCGTGTGGAAACTACGCCTGCGTATTTAAAGTTCCAAGTATACCATGTGGTCCGAATTGTATCTATTTTATTAGTTACACTCAGTGAACGATTAATCGAAGCAACAGAGTATAAATCTGCAGCCTTCGTCTGTACAATTTGAGCAAGATTGGGTAAAAAAACATGGGCACCATTAAAGGGGCATTCACACACAGTCGGTTAAATGGCGGTTGGTGGCAGCTCAACAATGTGCCGTGCTTCGCCAAAAATCGTGTTGACACAAAACACAAAACATTGCCATCCTTCACTCATCCGGCCGGCATGAACCCTGAGAACAACGGGCACCGGACCAACAAATTTAACACGTTCAATTTTAGATAGCGGTCTTGGCGATTTGTAATGGACCGTGTTAAAATGCCTTACACCATGTTTTTTTAACGGCAGCCTCTGAATTTGCAGCTCAAAATCAGTGATAAATAATTGGTAAAGTGGCCATGCCAGCAACTTGAGGGTTCCAGGTTCGATTCCCGCTTCTGCCATCCTAGTCACTGCTGTTGTGTCCTTGGGCAAGACACTTTACCCACCTGTTCCCAGTGCCACCCACACTGGTTTAAATGTAACTTAGATATTGGGTTTCACTATGTAAAGCGCTTTGAGTCACTAGAGAAAAGCGCTACATAAATATAATTCACTTCATTAATTTGCTAGTCACATTTTTCTCCTGGAGCTTTACGACGTAAACAAGGTAACTAGACGGAGATGGCAGCGGTAAACAAATAAGCATCACAGGCTCATCAAGGAGTTACCTATGCTTTCCATAGGATTTGGAACGCCAGCAAAATGTAACCTCCACGGAACGGCACCGCCATCTACCGTCCGGCAATCCCCACCGCCGTTCTGTTGCAGCTCCTCCGAGAAGCGAACTAGCGTGGCCTTTTACGAGATCTCGCAAATCCGCGCATGATCATGTGGTAAAGTAAACACTGAAGTAAACACCGCGGAACGTCTCGAGGTTTGCCGTCCACCAATACTCACAGGCGGGTGCGTCTGTGACGACATTAACTTAACTGACTCGTGAAAAAGACGACTTTTGCTTTGCAGAACGAAATTTGTAATTGTTTTTTAAGCAAGCAACAACACAACAGTAACATCATCCCTGGCGAGTGTTGTAGACACACAACTCCCATGAACCATGCCCCTGCTTCACCGGCCCCCGTATTGACTAGCATTTGACAAAGGACCCCATATCTGCACATAGTTAAGTTAAAGTACCAACTGCTCGGGAAAGGCCTCCAGAATCAACATTTAGGTCAACTAGGTGAAATTAAGTTTGAAAAACTTTGACAAGTTGACTTCATGTCCATCCCCACACATTTCTACGTTTAAAAGTGTAAAGTATGATCCGCCTTAAGGACGGTCTATTCTATTTTGAGAGCAAACCGGATTATTAATTCCGTGTTTGTGTACGACTTCCTGTCCAACACAAGCAGATTTTAGCTCAATTGAACCGTCGTGTTGCAACGACCGGCAAAAATGGAAGCCCTGCATAAATTAGCGCAGGGATGCGGAGCGACATGGACATGGCAGTGGAAATGGAAACATTGACTTGAATAAAAACGGAAAAAGTCTGCCCGCCGTGGCGGCGACATTCCGCAGCTCTTTTGCATCCTGTGGAAATCACGGGTTACACGGAGGCACTGTGGTTGATGCACATAGAAGGTGGAGGACTCTGCTGTCTTACAGGGAGATTTGTGATACGTTTAAAAAAAAAAAGGTTTTCCACCATTGTTGGGACACAGTTCACGGCGGTTTAGAGAAACTCCCTGAACTGCTATCCAAAAAAGGCAATGTGTGAACGCCCCTTCTTAAGCAAGGTCTTGGCAGAGGCACGGATTGGATTTACCAATAAATTACCAATAAATCACTGACTAATTTGTCCAATAATTTAAAGAAAGTTTATATCACGAGTACAAGTATGCTAGAATTGGCTTTCAAATGATTTTAAGCACAGCCCATCAGTGTCTTAATATTTCCCCCCATGATAGTACGTTGCTTTTCCTTTAAAGCGGATGTGTTTTCATCTTTGAAAAGCGTATGAAAGACTAATTCTCTAACTGGTGTACACATCCTAATGATGTAATTAAAATAGCTTCTTGCTAGCTGTTAATTGACTGCTCTAATGGGCTTTCAGTATGGTATGGCTAAAGCGGGTTTGTTGATATGCTTAAGCTGTGCCTAATTAAGAAGCATTCATATAATATACATGTTAGTCATTTGAAGATGCTCTAAACATGCTACTAATATACATCATTGGATAGAGCAGTGTTTTTCAATCACTGTGCCGCAGCATAGTGTACCGTGAGATACAGTCTGTTGTGCCGTGGTAGATTATGTAATTTCACCTAATTGGGTTAAAAATATTTTTTTGCAAACCAGTAATTATAATCCGCAAATGTGCCGTTGTTGAGTGTCGGTGCTGTCTGGAGCTCGGCAGATTAACCATGTTATTCTCTTCCATATCAGTAGGTGGCAGCAGGTAGCTAAATGCTTTGTAGAATTCAGGAACATGGTTTGTCGTGATCACAATATGCAGACGACAGCGGGAGGCAGTGTGAAGGTAAAAAGGTGTCTAATGCTTAAACCAGATATAAACAAAAGGCAAGTGCCGTTAAGAAAAGGCATTAAAGCTTAGGTATGGCTATGCAAAACGAAGCTAAAACTGAACTGGCTACAAAGTAAACAAAAACAGAATGCTGGACGACAGCAAAGACTTACAGCCTGTGGAGCAGCAGATGGCGTCCACAAAGTACATCTGTACATGAC
This sequence comes from Entelurus aequoreus, assembly GCF_033978785.1. NCBI lineage: Eukaryota > Metazoa > Chordata > Actinopteri > Syngnathiformes > Syngnathidae > Entelurus > Entelurus aequoreus. The sequence continues at coordinate 30,635,046 of NC_084740.1, forward strand.
ATGACAATCAACAACAAAGTAGGAGCGCAAGACAAGAACCAAAACACTACACACAGGAAAACACCAAAAAACTCCAAATAAGTCACGGCGTGATGTGACAGGTCGTGACAGTACACTTACTTTGAGACAAGAGCTATCAATCAATCAATCAATCAATCAATCAATGTTTACTTATATAGCCCTAAATCACGAGTGTCTCAAAGGGCTGCACAAGCCACAACGACATCCTCGGCTCAGATCCCCCGTCAGGGCAAGGAAAAACTCAACCCAATGGGACAATGAGAAACCTTGGAGGGGACCGCAGATATGGGGACCCCCCCCGGGCAACCGGTGCAATGGACGTCGAGTGGATCTAGCATAATTTTGTGAGAGTCCAGTCCATAGTGGATCTAACATAATAGTGAGAGTCCAGTCCATAGTGGGGCCAGCAGGAGAGCATCCCGAGCGGAGACAGGTCAGCAGCGCAGAGACGTCCCCAACCAATGCACAGACGAGCGGTCCACCCCGGGTCCCGACTTTGGGCAGCCAGCGCTTCATTCGTGGCCACCGAGTGATGCATGGTTGGTTATGGTTTGAATTCATATCCAACAATTGCGAAAACGACTTTTTACTGTCAATATCACCTGCTGAGTTTCATTTTTTAATGTTTTCTGCTGGTGGTGTGCCTCTACATTTTTTCAATGAAAAAAATGTGCCTTGGCTCAGAAAAGGTTGAAAAACAGTGGGATAGAGTTTGCATCAGTAAGTGAGAGACACTGGCTGATGGAGGGTCTACACTCCTCGGCAAACATGGACAAGGTACAGCGCTCCCTGATGCGATCAGGCATGGCTTTACATGCATCTGAACATTTCTGCTCGAGTTCCCGTTTGATATATATTTTTTTAATATATATATTTTTTTTCCCCCCCCAAAGTACCAGTCGCCATCATGCTCCCTGATCACACTGCTGGATACTTGACTCAGGCAATAAATCACACCCCTCGCCTCAGTACCACAAACGGCTGTAGCGTTCGGGGGTTATGTCGTCACTGCCCTTGACTGCTGGGCTAGCAGCCAATCCGGCCATTTCTTATCCAATCTCCCTTGCATTCTCCCCCTATGACTCCTAAACTGGTCACAAGCCTAAGTCGGAGAAATGCATAACGAGTTACTATCATAATTTGTTAATGGTCTATAAATACTACTTGCAGCAGTGCAGTCTACACCTACTACTTTAAGCGAAGCACTAAGACCATGTCTCCTTAAATAGCAGCTCTATTCCGATTTTCTGTTCCATAATATAATTGCACATTGCCAAATATTTGAAAAAGGGAAGAATCATCCTTTCAAAAGGTTCAATTTAAAAAACCCAATCCCGGTGGGTTTAGATACCACCTGACCACAAACAGCAGAAGAATCCAATCAAAACCTTTGGGTGTCTGTTTGCAATGGCTATATTCCGGTTTATTGTTATGACAACTTTAAAAGTTAACCAAGTAAACATCTTGGTGATGATGCTGCATTTTATCAAAGTTTCTATGTCAGAGGCCCGGTCGTGTGTGCGCCCATGTTGCCGACAACAAACCTTGTTGTCATTATCCAAAGGTCCCTGACGATAGTTACGTTTTATGGCAGCTTTGTCATCTCATTTCCGCCACAGTGTGTTATTTACATATAAAATAAGGTTTGTTTCCATTTTATGCAGTGCAAAAGTTTTCTTTTGTGTCAGAGCAGATATGCGGACTAGTACTGGTTGTTTTATGACTGGCTCATTCTATCACCACCACTGGTCAAAATAAATCTGAGCTATTCACGATAAATGTATTATCCAATGGATGTATGCACATCAGTATGTCCCCTACTGTAGGTTTACAGCTTTAGGAGGTGGTTATTGGGAGGATAAGAGGGATAGATCTAGACCAGTGGTTCTTAAAGGCCTACTGAAATGAAATGTTTTTATTTAAACGGAGATAGCAGATCCATTCTATGTGTCATACTTGATCATTTTGCAATATTGCCATATTTTTGCTGAAAGGATTTAGTAGAGAACAACGACGATAAAGATCGCAACTTTTGGTATCTGATAAAAAGAGCCGTACCCCTATCGGAAGCACGTGACGTAGTCAGTTGATAGCCTCCTCATATTTTCCTATTGTTTTCAATGCAGCTAGAGCGATTCGGACCGAGAAAGCGACGATTACCCCATTAATTTGAGCGAGGATGAAAGATTCGTGGATGAGGAACGTTAGAGTTAAGGACTAGAATGCAGTGCAAGACATATCTTTTTTCGCTCTGACCGTAACTTAGGTACAAGCTGGCTCATTGGATTCCACACTCTCTCCTTTTTCTATTGTGGATCACGGATTTGTATTTTAAACCACCTCGGATACTATATCCTCTTGAAAATGAGAGTCGAGAACGCGAAATGGACATTCACAGTGACTTTTATCTCCACGACAATACATCGACGAAACACTTTAGCTACGGAGCTAACGTAATAGCATCGTGCTTAACTGCATATAGAAACAAAATAAATAAATCCCTGACTGGAAGGATGGACAGAAGATCAACAATACTATTAAACTAGGGACATGTAAATACACGGTTAATGCTTTCCAGCCTGGCGAAGCTTAAAAATGCTGTTGCTAACGACGCCATTGAAGCTAACTTAGCTACGGAGCTCATGTGATAGCATCGTGCTTAACTGCATATATAAACAAAAGAAATAAATCCCTGACTGGAAGGATAGACAGAAGATCAACAATACTATTCAACCAGGGACATGTAAATACACGGTTAATGCTTTCCAGCTTGGCGAAGCTTAAAAATGCTGTTGCTAATGACGCCATTGAAGCTAACTTAGTATAACGGGACCTCACAGAGCTATGATAAAAACATTAGCGCTCCACCTACGCCAGCCAGCCCTCATCTGCTCATCAACACCCGTGCTCACCTGCATTCCAGCGATCGACGGAAGGACGAAAGACTTCCCCACGATCATCCGTGCGGTCGGTGGCTAGCGTCGGCTAGCACGTCTGCTATCCGAGTCAAAGTCTTCCTGGTTGTGTTGCTGTAGTCCGCCGCTAATACACCGATCCCACCTACAACTTTCTTCTTTGCAGTCTTCATTGTTCATTAAACAAATTGCAAAAGATTCACCAACACAGATGTCCAGAATACTGTGGAATTATGAGATGAAAACAGAGCTATTTTGTATTGGATTCAATGGGGTACCGATACTTCTGTTTCACTGGTTACGTCACGTGCATACGTCATCATCCAAAGACGTTTTCAACCGGAAGTTTAGCGGGAAATTTTAAATTGCACTTTATAAGTTAACCCGGCCGTATTGGCATGTGTTGCAATGTTAAGATTTCATCATTGATATATAAACTATCAGACTCCGTGGTCGGTAGTAGTGGGTTTCAGTAGGCCTTTAATCTTGTTGGACGTACCGAACCCCACCAGTTTCATACGTGCATTCACCGAACCCGTCTTTAGTGAAAAATAAAATGTTTTTTTTCAAATTCAAGAAAAAGTAATATGTTTTTTTACTGGTGCACAAATTGAACCGTGCATGAACATCACCTTGTTCAAAGAACAAAACCAACACAGTGCATGAACTCACAACAAACTACACACCTTACACACATTACCATGAATAGATTAAAATGGACCCCGACTTAAACAAGTTGAAAAACTTATTCGGGTGCTACCATTTAGTGGTCAGTTGTACGGAATATGTACTGTACTGTGTAAACTGTACTGTTTCATATAATGTATTCTCTTTCTTTGCAATCTACTAGTAAAAGTTTCAATCGATCAATCAAAAAACCTGCAAATCAGATGGAAAATTAGAGGGAACATTGTTTGGGGGTATCCATAATACGCCAATAGGGAGAAGTTTTTATTTACACGATAAGTCGGATGTGTCTTTACCTCCGTGGCGGAGGCTTCGCCGAACCCCTGAGGCCGACTCACCGAACCCCTAGGGTTTGATCGAACCCAGGTTAAGAACCACTGATCTAGACAAACAGCAAAACCAACACACAAATATGAAGCTAAGCAGAGTTATAAAATGACCAATGAGATCACTCCTTGCCAGTTATAGAGTATATTATTTTAGTCACCTTTGTAAAAGAATCAATACAAGAACTCCAAAATAGTCCAAAGTCCAAATTTGTGGCACGCTTGATTAAAAAAAGACATGTCAGATTGATTGCAATTGCTTTTAAGGGTTTTTGTGTTGTTGATCATTAACTTACATTATCAATGTCCAATGACAAAGCCATTAACCCAGTTTTAACCAAAATCTAAATATGCAGTATCTATAGGACATGTCTTTGCCCAAATAAAACTTTATTGAATCCCTCATTTTGGCGTGTCTTTGAGAGTTGGATGGATACAGGGTCCCTCGATGCAGGGTTACATATACATACTAGGGTTGTTCGGTATATACCTGTACTAATGAAGTACCGCGATACTAATTGATTGAAATCGGTACTATACTGCCTTTGAAAAGTACCGATACCATCCTTTCATCTGAATCTCCGCTGTGCGACGGTGACCACAGAGCCGAGGCGCATGATGTTGAGTGTGTTCAAACGCTCACACAAACTGCATACAAGCAATAACATCTTGGAGAGGAGGAATGGCAAAAAACGACAATTGTACTGGTTAATAAAGACGGTGGTGTAGTACAATATGGACGATAAAGGTGACGCTTTAAACAGGGAAGCGCCACACTTCAAGTGTTGCTTTAAAGCATGCCACGCTAAATGTGGCAATTAGTATTAGCACCTTAGCTTCAAACTTAAGTAAACATTTAAATAATAAGCATTCAGATTTGCACAAGGAGTTCAGAGAGTGACAGGTAATGATGTTGTTTTTACATTTGTACTGCTGTTCTGCTCCGATGCCGACTGTAGTGAAGGAGCACAGGGCAGACGTTCCCTTCAGGGTCGATGTTTTCTTCGGGGGTAAACCCCTTCACTTTACCCATCAATGGGTCTGCTAAGCTCCGTTTTCACGTCAGAATGACGAGACCGCTAATTTGTGACAATCTGGTTGCTTTATTATTAGTTTTGCAGGACACAACCGGACCCATTCACATACTTGCCAACCCTCCCGATTTTCCCGGGAGACTCCCGAATTTCAGTGCCCCTCCCGAAAATCTCCCAGGGCAACCATTCTCCCGAATTTCTCCCAATTTCCACCCGGACAACAATATTGGGGGCGTGCTCGAAGGGGAAGGGGTATGCTGCATGCAAATTTTGTAGATCAGACTTCTCCATTGAACACGGTGGCCTAACGGATATACTCATTCATGAACGGATTATTTATATATATATATATATATATATACTGTATAAGAAATAATTGACAATGTATACACCCACCACCTCCCCATCTCCCGAATTCGGAGGTCTCAAGGTTGGCAAGTATGCCCATTCATCCTTCTACTGCGCAGTGCAATCGCTACTGCTCTCTCTCTTTGCGCCAATCCCGTGGGTGCTTCAGGGCCCGAGCACCCACGTGGGATTGATGGCAATTTACAATCTTTAAAATAATTTTTGAAAAATCAATCTTGTTTGGTCCATTTTACAGAACAAAAGAGTCACAAATCATACAGTCTATAATTGACAAAGCTTAAACCGGGTTTATTTGAGCCTGATAATGAACTTATGACACAAACATCTTGACTTTGAACATACTGCACACCAGCGAATGAAGGGCATACTTACTCAACAGCCATACATGTCACACTAAGGGTGGCAGTATGAACAATGCTAACACTATCATAAATATGTCCCATTTAGTGAAACCATAGTAAACAACACTGTCATAAACACTACAGAACAAATTCCCAGAATTCCCTGCAGCACCAACTCTTCCGGCATGCTACAATATAAACAAACACCATTGGTGGATCTACACCTAACATCCACTGTAATGATACCACGTACAATAGCGTATCTCGTCGATACTACTATGATTACATCGATATTTTTTAACTTCACAAAATCTTCTTTCGTTTATTTTAAATTTATATTAGGAAATATGTCCCTGAACACATGAGGACTTTGAATATGACCAATGTATGATCTTGTAACTACTTGGTATCGGATTGATACCCAAATTTATGGTATCATCCAAAACTAATGCAAAGTATCAAACAACAGAAGAACAGGTGATCATTACATTTTAACAGAAGTGTAGATAGAACATGTTAAAACAGAAAAAAGGCCTCAAATTTTGTTTCATCTGACATCACAAGGACAAAGATAAGACCCTCTGGAGGAAAGTTCTGTGGTCAGATGAAACAAAAATGTAGCTGTTTGGCCACAATACCCAGCAATATGTTTGGAGGAGAAAAGGTGAGGCCTTTAATCCCAGGATCACCACTCCTACCGTCAAGCATAGTGGTGGTAGTATTATGCTCTGGGCATGTTTTGCTGCCAATGGAACTGGTGCTTTATAGAGAGTAAATGGGACAATGAAAAAGGAGGATTAGCTCCAAATTCTTCAGGACAACCTAAAATAATCAGCCCGGAGGTTGGGTCTTGGGCGCAGTTGGGTGTTCCAACAGGTCAATGATCCCAAACACACGTCCAAAGTGGTAAAGGAATGGCTAAATCAGGCTAGAATTAAGGTTTTAGAATGCCCTTCCCAAAGTCATGACTTAAACCCCATTGAGAACACGTGGACATTGCTGAAGAAACAAGTCCATGTCAGAAAACCAACACATTTAGCTGAACTGCACCAATTTTGTCAAGAGGAGTGGTCAAAAATTCAACCAAAAGCTTGTGGATGGCTACCAAAAGCACCTTATTGCAGTGAAACTTGCCAAGGGACATGTAACCAAATATTAACATTGCTGTATGTATACTTTTGACCCAGCAGATTTGGTCACATTTTCAGTAGAGCCATAATACATTCATAAAAGACCCAAACTTCATGAATGTTTTTTGTGACAAACAAGTATGTGCTCCAATCACTCTATCACAAAAAAATAAGAGTTGTAGAAATTATTGGAAACTCAAGACAGCCATGACATTATGTTCTTTACAAGTGTATGTAAACTTTTGACCACGACTGTATGTATGTATGTATGTATGTATGTATATATATATATATATATATATATATATATATATATATCTCAATGCATTGCTGCAAGTGTCATTATTAAAAAAAAACATCTGCTGGCGAAATATATGAACAATAAGCGCAACAAGCCCTCTCCTAAATGCCACTCCATTTCTCTCTAGATTGTGAAAATTCATTTTCTGAACCGCAACATTTTTGGTACGGGGATGATTCAAGTTTGAGTGGTGCGTATGCGGGCAGATAGTGAGCTTGAGAAATGACTAAGAACTTGGAAGCCTTGAGGGGACCATGTAATGTCCCCAAGACACACACAAGGGCGAAGTCCACTCGCAACCAAGCTGAGTCAGCACAAGACACGAGCGCGTACGGGGAAGCCTTGAGGGCGAAAGCAACAAGGGCAGACTGCACGAGAGAACAAAACAAACACGTGGACATGACCTTGTCGTTCCCTTCACTGTACAAACACTTAACATGACGTCACGTGTTAACTACCACAGATTAAAAGAACATGGATGGTAATTACTTCTGACCTCCAGACTAGCATCGGTGGATGCTTATGGAAAAAAAATGACTAAGGATTGCTTCATCCCATTAGGTCAGCGTGCACAATACCAGGAAGTCGCTCACCTACATGTAGCACAGCCTTAATTGCGTTATTAAGTGCTCTTTTATGTTTCTGCTTTGATGGGTTAAAAGGTCCACCTTGAAAAGGGTACTTCCTTACCAGACATGCTAGATTACTTTAATACGGTGCAATTATCAGGGTTATTGATTCCACTTGAGTGACCTTATATTTAATATATAGAAAGAAGGTCTGTACTTTCTTGCTAATTGACAGGAAGCAGAACATGAATGCTGAAAGGTCCATTAGATCCAAAATATCCAACTGCTCAATTCCTTCAACAAATCTAACTTTTTTGTGTTTTGAGTAGAGATGTCCAATAATGGCTTTTTGCCGATATCCGATATTCCGATATTGTCCAACTCTTAATTACCGATTCCGATTTCAACTGATACCGATTTATACAGTCGTGGAATTAACACATTAGTATGCCTAATTTTATTGTGATGCCCCGCTGGATGCATTAAACAATGTAACAAGGTTTTCTAAAATAAATCAACTCAAGTTATGGAAAAAAATGCCAACATGGCACTGCCATATTTATTATTGGAGTCACAAAGTGCTTTTTTTATAACATGCCTCAAAACAGCAGCTTGGAATTTGGGACATGCTCTCGCTGAGAGAGCATGAGGAGGTTGAGGTGGGCGAGGTTGGGGGGTAGGGGTTTAGGTGGGGGGGTAGGGGGTAGCGAGGGGTGTATATTGTAGCGTCTCGGAAGAGTTAGTGCTGCAAGGGGTTCTGGGTATTTGTTCTGTTGTGTTTATGTTGTGTTACGGTGCGGATGTTCTCCCAAAATGTGTTTGTCATTCTTGTTTGGTGTGGGTTCACAGTGTGGCGCATATTTGTAACAGTGTTAAAGTTGTTTATACGGTCACCCTCAGTGTGACCTGTATGGCTGTTGACCAAGTATGCATTGCATTCACTTGTGTGTGTGAAAAGCCGTAGATATGTGATTGGGACGGCACGTAAAGGCAGTGCCTTTAAGTTTTATTGGCACTCTGTACTTCTCCCTACGTCCGTGTACCACTCCGTACAGCAGCGTTTTAAAAAGTCGTAAATTTTACTTTTTGAAACAGATACCGATAATTTCCGATATTAAATTTTAAAGCATTTATCGGCTGATAATATCGGCAGCCCGATAATATCGGACATCTCTAGTTTTGAGCACAACCCAATGGGGAAAATGAGAATACATATTTGTATTTTATGTATTTTACAGTATGTATTTTATCATTACCTATACACTGCAGGGTATGATGCCTCGTTTGATTTTTGATTTTTTTTAGTTAAGTACGGTATTTTTATGTGGTTCACACTACAAAAATAAAAATGAATGTCTAATGTGAACGGAATGCGATGGTGAAGCAACACGCACACTGACGTAAGCACATCAAGAGCCTGTGTTTACGGATGTAAACATGGCCCCGATTGGTGTTGGTGTCTAGGGATGACGTTCGAAAACCGGTTCTACTGATTGTTCGATAAGAAAAGAACTGATTCCATGGATTCGAATCCCTTTTTGAGAAACGGTTCCCCTTATCGAAGCAAATATAGTAAAGAAAAAGATTTGGTTCTTTATTCGAATCCCAGGGAACGAATCCCATGTCACAGGAAACGACGTAGCTCAGCCATTCGGCGGCAGATACAGAAGCAGCAACAACAATGGACCGGAAAAAATGCTCCAAGACATGGCTTCACTTTACTAAGAAATACGACGAGGAAACGGCTATCCGCAATTATTGCCAGGCTTCGCTTTCCTGTAAGGGGAGCAATACAACAAACATGTTGAAACATGTTCAGGCCGTACATAACCTGAAGGTTAGAGAAAGGTGTCGTGGAGAAGCAGTGACGGAGATGACGAACCTGCCGTCCCAGTGATAGTGCCGGTGAGCAACTAACGTTAACTGTTGCCGGCTCATTTCCATATCTGCTCACTTGTAGTCTTTAGGCTAAAATAACATTACCTCTTATGTCAACCAGGACTGCAGTAATGTTAGTTAGACTAACGTTACCTAAGCATAGTCAGTGGCTAATGGTAACGTTAACGTTAGCCTTTTTGTATGCGTCTGATAACGTTAACGGTATCTTGTAGCCTACACCACTCCAGAGTTTGCAGGTCTGTCTAATAAATAATACAAATGAATGCAAGATTTTCTCTGCATGTATTTTTCTTAGGTGGCCAAATTAAAGGGTCACTAACAGTCAATATTTATTTATTATTATTTATTTTTTCTTAAAAAATATAAGTGAAGGCTGCCAAAAGTGAGTTTTTGTTAAACCAAGTATTGTGTGTTTTTTTCCACGTACAACAACCTGCCTGGATTCGATAAGAGAATCGATAAGGAATCGGTTCAATAAGAGGATTCGATAATGGCATCGAAATCGATAATTTCTTAACAAACATCATCCCTATTGGTGTCAGACCTGCCACATTTACAGCAATTTCAAGGAGCCAAAATGAAATATTTCACGTAAGCGATTAAGTAAGAGGGTAAAAATGTTAGCTATGGCAGTGGGACATTGACCTAAGTCTTTCTATATGTTAATCAAAACAATCTTTTTGCTACTCATTTACAGTACTTTTGCGCCGGTGAAAGAATTGTGATGTTTGTCACCTTATAATGATGAACGTGGAGGCCTGTGCGATATATCGATTTTGATGATGAATTCTTGTTTTTTGTTGCAGATAACTTAGAAATTAAAAAAAGACTAATTTCTCCTCTTGCTCAAACATACTTTTTGCCCCCAGGAGCTTCCGTAGCTTCTTCCATCCTACTTAATTTCTTGGCGGACATTCATATACCTAGCAAAACATGGCTAATGCTAACGCGAACGCAAAGGAGACATTTGTTCCAAAGAAAAGAAAAGTGTTGTCAGAAGTTTGGATTTGCCACAACAGGCGTGGAACAAACGGCTCCACGCTGCAAAATTTTGTTTTAAATAGGCAGCAGCACAAACTTATTCCAGAACAAGCCTCCAGCCAAGTGCGGGAAATGCAACGCTTTACGAGGCAAACAAGGCCGCGATAAATGGGCGGGAATCATTTACACAAGGTACCATGTATGATGAGAAAAAAGCACAGTGGAGAACTATCATGAAAGCAATCGCTCGAGCATGTTGCTAAAGATGTGGCACACACACAATGAAAAAGCCTGCGTTTAAACAGTTCCGAAAACTATAGCCCTCTTAAACTGTAACTGCACTCTTTGGGGATTTTGCCTATCGTTCACAATCATTATGAGGGACAAGAACACGTCTTTTTTTTTGTATGTTAAATATAATAAAAAAAATGCTTTTCTATCTGTGTTGGGCCTGCGATGAGGTGGCGACTTGTCCAAGGTGTACGTCGCCTTCCGCCCGAAGGCAGCTGAGATAGGCTCCAGCACCCCTCGCGACCCCAAAAGGGACAAGCGGTAGAAAATGGTTGGATGGATGGAAAATGCGGCTAATGGGAGTCACCGTTGTGTAGCCTTCAAAGCCCTCTAAAACAACTTCAAAACCCTCCATCAACGTTTTGTATACACACTGCAAGTATATATATAATGTAGAAACAGACAGGTTCATAACAATATGTAATATGTTCAATATTTACCCTATTTTGGTCATTTTAATCATTGCCGGAACTAATTCTTCTGCAAATTTTTCTAAGTTTCCGACTTCCGGCAACAACTTGTGTTCCTACTTCCGGATTCAATCACGAGTGTGTTCTAATCAGGGCAGATTCGGTAACAAACAACAAAGACGACTATTTGTGGAAAAATTTGGATTCACAACCTTATCTTTTTTTTAATCTGAATTTATGGAGGCTGAACTACTGCTTATAGAAGCGAGTAAAAAAGAAGGGTGAGGAATTGGAGCAGACAGAAGCCAAGAGAGTGAGGTGAAAGTGAATCGAAGCTGCAAATGTGGAATTTTGAGACAAAATATTTCGACATAAATGGATTGCTTACCCATAAATTGTCGTAAAAAAAACGTCCCTGGCCAGCTGGACCAAACAGACAACTGTCCATCGAGTGAGTCACACTTTATATCAGGGGTCCCCAAACTACGGCCCGCTCTGTCTTTTCTTATCCACTTTGTACCGCTTGCTACTCACGGTGTCTCCTAGCCGCTCTGGCAAATCATATTGTCTAAAAATGCATTTTCTCATCAATAACGTGACATCATGGCGCGTGCGGAAAGTGCGCTATATATATATATATATATATATATATATATATATATATATATATATATATATATATATATATATATATATATATATATATATATATATATATATATATATATATATATATATATATATAAACTGTTTTATGTTTTTTATTTTTTATTAATCAATCCAACAAAACAATACACAGCAATACCATAACAATGCAATCCAATTCCAAAACCAAACCCGACCCAGCAACACTCAGAGTCAAAAAGTTTGGGGACCCCTGCTTTATATTGATCATGATACATGCAGCACGTCATGCATATATTATGCCGTGTAGAAATAAAACATGAAACGTGGGCTAATACTTTAAAGATACTGTCATATGATTGTTGATGTTTTTTAGTCAGTACAAATTGGTCTTCTATTGTATTGTGTTGTGCATTACAAACTCAAACGCGTTTTGTGTTGTCGTAGAAGCTAGCTTATAACTCTTGCCGTACTTAGCTTTTACGGCTAATACCGTAGCACACCAATGTGTTACTACACTAGAAAAACAGTTCCTCTGTGTTCGCTCTTACAATAACAATGTTGCTACAGTTTGGTTATTATACAGGTTACTGAATGAATTATTGTTGACGGTTTATGAATGCATTTTTTAAGTGATATCGAGAAGAGAACTGATTGCTTCCATTAGCTGCATTGCTAGCTACCAAGAAAGAGCCAATTTTTATTTGTTAGAATGCAAAAAAAAAAGAAACTACTTTTTTCTTCTTGTCTCTTATGATTGAAGTTCCCCTTTAATGTTGTACTTCATTATTTATTTGCATACAATGTACAATACTACATTTTTATTTACAGAAGTATTTTATTCAAGACATAAGTTTCCACTTTATTAAATATAATGTTGGAGATTTTAAATTTGTGTGCAATGCTACATACAGAAGTATTGTCTCCCAGAGAAAGCTCTTAATTCAGTTATCTAAAAATTATTCCATAAAAAGCACAATTTATATCTGGTCTAAAAAGAACTAAATTGTACAAATTATAATTTGTACATGCAGTGTCATTTCAAACTACTAAATGTTTTATCAAAAAAAGGACAACTTGTTTTAAATTATTTCTATCATTTGTAATCACTAGTTTCTTTAAAAAATATTGTAACAAAAAAATAAAATAAAAAAAATCGTATATCGAATTTGTAAAAAAAAATAGGAGATTTTATTTTTACGCTATATGTCCTGGGCCTAAGCATAGGTCAGGTGACCTGAACGTTCAGACTCCATTCACATCGGGTACATATTCGATTTATATCCAAAAACAAAAAGCAGATTTGGAAAATCGGAAATTGCACTGTTAACACGGTCATGGGATTCAGACAAATGGGATTTAGGTCACACATAGGCAAAAGAATCAGAATTGACCTGCAGTGTAAACACAGTCTTAGACACATTCTAATAACAAAAACAAAAACACAGCTTTTGTGATTCTGTCAAAATAATATAATCAGATATTGTACAAATAAAAAGTACAAACTAGGCCATTTATATCCAAGGGGAATACAATTCACCAGTCCTGGCTTGTGCAGCAACATAAAACACTTATCGCGCTGAATTTACTGTACTTCTATTTTTAATCACATTTGCATGCAAAGTGTCACAGAAGGAGCAACAGAGAAAGTAAAGTGTCAAATGTTTTCAGTTCAAAGTTTTCATTTACTGACAAACCCTTCACTTTTAACTAGGCAAGGCAAGGCAACTTTATTTGTATAGCGCTTTTCATACACAAGGCAGACTCAAAGTGCTTCACAGACAACAAAGTGAAATGAAAGAAAATAAAAGCAAAATTAAAATGCAGACAATAAAAATAAAAACAGTGCAGACGTTAAAAGTTAAAAGATTAAAAGATTTAGCTGAAAGCTAAGGTGAACATAAAAGTCTTCAGTCTAGTTTTAAAAGTAGTGAGAGTTGGGGAAAGTCTGACATCTTCAGGAAGTTTATTCCAGCTATTTGTTGCATAGTGACTGAATGATGATCTCCCTTGATTTGAGTTTACTCTTGGAACCGCTAACAGATTGGTCTCAGAAGATCTTAGTGATCTAGAGGGCGTATATAGTGGGAGCATATCAGTGATATACTTGGGCCCTAGACCATGTAGTGATTTATATGTGAGCAGGAGGATTTTGAAATCTATTCTCTGATGTACAGGGAGCCAATGTAAGGATTTAAGAATTGGTGTAATGTGCTCACATTTTTTGGTCTTTGTTAGAACTCTAGCAGCAGCGTTCTGAACAAGCTGTAGCTGCCTGACAGTTTTTTTGGGAAGACCTGCAAGGAGACCATTACAATAGTCTAGCCTACTGGTAATAAAGGCATGTACAAGTTTTTCTAAGTCTTGAGCTGACATGAGCCCTCTAAGTCTTTTTACATTTTTGAGGTGATAGTAGGCCGATTTTGTTACTGATTTGATGTGACTGTCGAAATGTAAATCAGAATCTAAAATAACCCCAAGATTTCTGGCTTTATTTGAGGTTTTCAGGGACAGTGATTGAAGGTGTTGGATGACTTTAAACCTTTCTTTTTTAGCACCAAAAACAATTATCTCAGTTTTATCTTCATTTAGTTGTAGGAAATTTTGGCACATCCAGTGTTTGACTTGCTCAATGCACTGGCACAGAAGATCTATGGGGCGATAGTCATTTGGTGATAGCGCTACATAGATTTGGGTGTCATCGGCATAGCAATGATGGTCAATGTTATTATTTTGCATGATTTGTCCTAGTGGGAGCATATAGATGTTAAATAAAGTCGGCCCCAAGATTGAACCTTGGGGGACTCCACACGTTACGTTGGTTGGTTCTGATACAAAGTCACCAATGGAAACAAAATAGTTCCTATCTTGTAGATATGACTTGAACCAGCTTAAAACTGTGCCTGAGATCCCCACCCAGTTTTCCAACCTGTCCAAAAGTATTGAGTGGTCGACAGTGTCAAATGCAGCACTGAGGTCCAAAAGCATTAATACTGAAGTTTTGCCAGAGTCTGTGTTTAGACGGATGTCATTTATAACTTTAAGAAGGGCCGTCTCTGTGCTATGAAGAGGTCGAAATCCTGACTGGAAGTTGTTGTGGCAGCCAGTAGAAGCCAAGAAGTGATTTAGTTGTTGGAGGACAACTTTCTCAATTATTTTACTTATGAATGGTAGATTTGAAATTGGTCTGTAGTTGTTGATAACACAGGCATCTAGGCTCTGCTTTTTTAGAAGAGGTTTAATGACTGCAGTTTTGAAAGCCTTCGGGAAATTGCCCGATTTAATAGAATTATTAACTATTTGCAAGATGTCTGTTGATAGGCAGTCAAAAACATTCTTAAAGAAGTTGGTAGGTAAAACATCAAGGCAGCAGGTGGATGACTTTAGAGCTGTCACCGTTTCCAGATACAAAAGAAGCCTGAATTCGAACGTACCCAACCGTGGTTTCATGAGATCTTTGTTTGTCTTTGCTCAAACAAACTGAGAACAGAAAATGATGCTGAGTAGATACAAAAATAATAAAAAATAGTGTACTTGCATTTGATGTACTGAATTTTCAAATTAAGTGAGTTGAAAAAACTTGCTTGAAATGAAAACTGTGACTGGTCGAAGGCTCAGCTACCTATATTAGCTTAAATAACCATATTTTCCAGAGTACAGTATAGAATGCACCGGTATATTTTATTATTTAAAATAAAAAAAAACATTAAACTGGCCTATAAGTCAGTTATATATGTTGAAAAATGAATTATTTACACAGAATTATTTAGTAAATATTTATTTACAAATCCTAATCGTTTCCAAACGGAGTCTGTGACAAGGACTAAAACGACTGATCAAACAAAACATCATCGTCATGGACCCAATAGCTGCAACAGCAAAACACTCAAGTCGACGGTGATGTTTTGGTGAATTACGAAACTGAAACAATACAAAAAGAATGCCATTGTAAGGCAATACTAACACAGACACATGTAAACGTGTTAGTATATTAGCTAATTCTATTGACACCAGCTTCATTACATTACGATAGCATGTACAAATATGCATGAAAACATTTCTACAGACATCACACATGGGATGTTTAAGTAAGTATGAATTGTTTTTGTTATATTGTAAAACATACAAATGATGCTAAGAGTGATAAATGAGGAATCCATACTAGTAGTAACGCCATGGATGACTAGAAAACGGAACGACACTTTTACTTGTACCTGCTCAGTGGCCTTGTGGTTAGAGTGTCCGCCCTGAGATTGGTAGGTCGTGAGTTCAAACCCCAGCCGAGTCATACCAAAGACTACAAAAATGGGACCCATTACCTGGAACTCAGCATCAAGGCTTGGAATTGGGGGTTAAATCACCAAAATGATTCCCGAGCGCAGCAACCGCTGCTGCTTACTGTTCCACTTACCTCCCAGGGGGTGCAACAAGGGGATAGGTCAAATGCAGAGGGTAATTTCACCACACCTAGTGTGTGTGACTATCATTGGTACTTTAACTTTAACTTCCGGTTGAAAGCTCTAAACAGGATATACTATAGACATTCACCCCAGAACACCTGCAATGAGCAAACTCATCCAAAAGATCGCGCTGTAGCATGTACAAAAACACACCATTTCTTTCCATGCGTTCTATACAACGTTTTGCATGATGGCCGTCAGCAAAGAAAAATCTATGAATTAGCTGCACCGTCTAATAAACTGCAAGGTTCAAAGTGTACGAAAAACGTAGCAGCTTATAGTCCGGAATTTACGGTAGATACCAACTCATCACAATAATGGAGTCTTTGCCTACAGCAATTTATATAGAATTTAAGAGTATATAAAGTGATTTTAATGGAATAACATTAAAGCAATGGCATTTCTAATAATTAGCAGATGCACTGCTGAGATAGGTTCCAGCGCCCCCTGCGACCCCGAAGGGAATGAGCGGTAGAAAATGGATGGATGGATGGATTGCTGCTTTGTTTTTTTTGTAAGCTGGTAGTGTATACTAATGTCTCTCTGTCAATTTCTCTTTGTGTGTGCATGTGTATATGTGCCTTCACCCGCCTGCCTGGATCACTATAGGAATGACGTGTCAAGCAAGAAGCTCCTACCTGGACACAGAAGTGCTTTGGGGCTACCGCTTCACACCCGTTCTCTCCCTGGAGAAGGGCTTCTACGAGGTCGACTACAACAACTTCCACGACGTCTACGAGACCAACACCCCTATCTGCAGCGCCAAGGAATTGGCCGCCAAGCTCCGTGAGGGGCCGCTTTTGCCTCAGCTGTCATTGCTCAGCCCGGAACCAAAAATGCATACTTTTGACCCTCTAAACCGCCTGTCTGACTTGGACCCACCGAGCCAGGTTGAGGACAAGGAGGAAGGGGAATCAGGAGGGGACAGAGGAGAGACCAATGGCTCTGCGGCTGCTTTAGAGGAGACGCCCTTTGCTGATGGACTACCTGACTGATTAGCCATGAACAGCCAGCTTGTTCCATTGCAAGGACACTCTTCTTCAGCCTCTGAATCATGCAATACTCCTCTTCTAGAGTGTCAATCTATAGTATAGATTGGTTTTTAGACACTGTACTGTAAGTAACGACACACATACAGCATCTATAGCTTCACTTAAAAAGTTGGTGGTGCCGATTGTCTTTTTATAATCCTATAATCATGTCCACTTACTACTATTACAGTTGTGTGAGGGAAACTCGATCTGAAGATTACAGATTACACCGAGCACATTATGGATATACCATTGCTCTGATTTTTAAAGAGTATTGATTCATCTTAGTGAAGCTAATGTGTCTGACAGACGCTTCTCTGCAGTGATGGAAGAAAATTATTTGCCGTCTCTGTTCATGTTACACAGTTTCCTCTTCGCTGGAACATGTAAGGCTAATCGTTTGCTCGTAGGAAAACCTAGGAAGCGATCCAAATGCAACGAATATGCAGTTTTTGTTTTCGATACCCTGTCTTTTCTGTGCGTCTATCATCATGTGTCTGTGACTAATTGTCTCTCTCGCACACACTGGGAGCTTTGCCCCAAAATATGCCAGCTTGTACCTCATTCTATGCTCATTTTCAGGGTAATTATCTGCAACATAGGCTGGTAAAAGAAGACAATGCAGACAGAGTGACTAACTGATTGGAAGTAGTAAGATTTCTCCCCCTACAATTGTGAAGTGACATTTATTTAATGCTGCTGTGGTAAATTACAACTGGACAGTAGTGGTTAAGATGCACTTAATTGACAAAGACCAAGACAAAATGTACAGTCGTCCCTCGCTACATCACGCTTCAACTGTCATACATTGCAGTTAAAAAAAACAGACAAACTTTTTTAAAGCATAATCTGCATGTTTTGGCCTAAATGTAAATGTTAAATCAAGTTTTATTTACATATATCACAATGCAGTATTTTTTCTTATTTTCTATTAGTATTATGTTGTGGCGATCGATTAATATTCACCAAGCACGACTTCCGTTTCAGAGTTCAGGGTGAACTCTACTATGTAAACAACACAACACCAATCCTGGGGCGACTATCTTCACCGCAACAGTCCCAAGTTGACCACCTTTTGGCAGAACAGCTTTCTGATTGATTTCATCTTCAACTACTGATTCATCAATACCACATATCCACATTGGTGAGCCTTTGATGTGAGCGATGTAGAACGACAACAGTTGGACAAAGCATCAAAGTCAGTGCAGCACTTCAGGCTAACAAGATTGCTATAACCTATCGGCAACAGATCATCCAAAGTGGAGATGTACTATTTTGTTGTACTTCATCTTCCACATCAATATCACATCTTTGGCGTGAGCGATGTGGAATAACAAGGCAGACAAGTAATGCTAACAGGGAATGCTTACATCAAAGCAAATTGTTGTAGCTGCAAGTGTCAAGTTGACTATGTTTTTGCAAAACAACTTGTGATTTAAGCAGATCAAAGCCCAGTTTTAACTTCGAGGAATTCCCCAGGGTGTGACAAAATCTTTTTAATTTGTGGCCATGTTTTAGTGGCCGGGCAAAGGCTAGCGCAATGACGTTTGGAGGATGCTGCGGGCTATCGTTATGTAACCTACAGTAGAACAAAATCAAGGCTAGTATATTGGGTAAACAAGTGTAAAGGTGACTTTATGTATGTAACGATATGAACATTTCATAACACGGTTATTGTGACCAAAATTATCACGGTTATTATTGCGGTAATGTTGAATGTGCTCAAAAAGTACTCATACACACACTGAAATCTTTTGACCAAGTTATTTAAAGAAATAAAACAAACACAATGTTACAAAACCCACTATGTTGCATGTTTTGTGTTTCTTATGCTTCACTGATAGTGTTTTAGTCTTACGTTTTAATGGTATCATTTAAGCTTTTATTGTTTTGAATATTTGTTTGTCCTGTAGCACTTTAAGACTTATTTAAATGAAAAGTGAGTAAGAAAATGTATCATTATTCTTTATTATTTTTGGTGGATGTTGTGGCATCATACTCGGTTCAGCGGTCCTTGAATGCACCGTAAAAACACACCTCCGTCTCCTAATCCTCAATCACTCAGGCTAAGAGAGCACAGCTTGTAGGTTCAATGTACACAACTGAATACTGTAGCTTAGTTGCTCAGACAGCAATGTGCTTGTGGTTAGAGTGTCCGCCCTGAGATCGGTAGGTCGTGAGTTCAAACCCCAGCCGAGTCATACCAAAGACTATAAAAATGGGACCCATTACCTCCCTGCTTGGCACTCAGCATCAAGGGTTGGAATTGGGGGTTAAATCACCAAAAAATTATTCCCGAGCGCGGCCACTGCTGCTGCTCACTGCTGCTGCTCACTGCTGCTGCTCACCTCCCAGGGGGTGGAACAAGGGGATAGGTCAAATGCAGAGAGTAATTTTCACCACACCTAGTAGTGTGGTATTTAAACTTAACTTATATAAGTTTAGATTGGGGAAATGCATTTAAGCTTGTGAGCTGGCGCCAGTCAGTCCATGAGTTTATCAAAGTATTTAAAACGGTACTACGAAGTTTTACCACGGTTATCATTATTATCGTTTATCGTTACATCCCTAGGATGACTCATGATTTCATATTTAAAGGGCTTTATAATGTGGAAAAAAAAAACATTAAGAAGGTTGTAAACAGTTTTGTTATGTTCTTACTATGAAAAACTAGATTTATTAGTGATTATCCTACATTGCGGGAAGTTGTTTATCGCAATCATGTCCGGACCCAATTAACCGTGAGAAACGAGGGACAACTGTACGTGCTGTAGGCAAACAAACCTTGTCTGCATCATAAACATGATGTCAACTAGTGTTGTAGTCAAGACTATGGACGGGCATTTGACTCAGTTTTCTTGATCAATAATAATTGGAAAATGTATTACTACTCACCATTCATGAAATAGTCAGCTAGCTAACAAACAGGTGGTTTAACTTAAACTGTACACTGTGGTCATTATAGCATTGCTGAAAACAACAAATCCAATTTTGGCCTTGACCAGACCAGAGGTTTTTCAAAGTGTGGCACAGTGAGACTCTCCTTAGAGAATACAGTATAATACAATACTATTCCTTGAAAAACTGATTTTCTGGAGCATACCCTATATTATGGAGTTTACTGCTCACCCAGCTGTTTACTCACTCTCACTGTAGGAAGTAAAAATCAATAAATTTTGCCTTTAAACATAACAGTCGTTAGCTGGGTAGGTTTGAAAAATCTTTTTAGGTTTTCATCGTTGGCCACCCTTGAGGTCTTCTGGTACTTTGAAAACCCGTGGCACAGACATTTGCAGCGTATACAGCAAGGATACAGACACCAGTCCTAACAAAGCCACTGCCCCGTCAAATTATGATGAACGTCCAATTGTAAACATATTGCAGCTTAATCCCCCTTCCAGTTAGAGTTAATAAAAGGGAAATATTGTGTCTTTCAGTATTCCATAAGAGGAGATGATCGGTGTAGATCAAACTGCTCACCAAGTACTGCTGCCGGCTGATGCATGTCAGTCATAGGAAGACGGATTTTATACGAAGTGTATTTTTCAAATGGTCTATGAAATGTTGGCTGAAACACATGATGACAATGTCTACTTATTTTAACGGGAGTCTACCTGCACAGATGCAACTGTTGTTGATGAGCAGATCTTGGGTCTGTCATCTGGAATATTTGCCTTTTTTCATTGATTCCGTCATGTCCTCACCCTATTACTTGAAGTCTTTTTGTCCTTAGACAATGTCAGTTTCTTCATTGTTCTACCCCCCGTTTTCTGTTAGACGGCCCTCGTGACGAGTTATGGATTGACTTGTCTGCATGGTGACCCTTTCCTCCATTCTTCTACTTGGGAATATGTTTAATTCAAAAAAATAAAAATACAGGGTATTTTCTAGGCATGCAAATCTAAAATAATTTCTACAATATAGAAACACATGATTTTAATAGCCAGTTTTCATTTATTGAAATACATAATAGATGCCGAATCATTTTTGAATCCTTCTAATGTACCCCTTAATTGTTTTACAGACGCTTGTCCAATCAATATATTTATAGTCACTGTGATATTTGCCTATGATTATGTATTCCATTTGCTAGATATGTTGATAGAGAGTGCTCATCTTTCATTGCAGGAATGTCATCTGTTTTATGTGTGTTCTCATGGGAATAAACATAATACGGCCAAAAGAACAACATGTTCTGTGTTCATGCATCAGCAAGCATATTGACTGTGTGTTTTTTCCAAGATAATTATGCAAACACAGAATAAAAATGACCTTATTTAAAAGAGTGTGACACGGCACGGTGGTGTAGCCAATTGATAAAGCTATGGGTGCGTTATAGATACCTGAAAACTGGATTAGCAATGCATGACAAGATCAGTGCAGCACGATCTTGTCTTGAGGCAAAAATCTCATGAAGTAAATTCTTTGGGGATCTGATATGTGGGATAAGATCTTGAATTTTTTTCTTGTATTTGAATTTACAGTGCATTTGAAAAGTATTCACAGCGCTTCACTTTTTACACATTTTGTTATGTTACAGCCTTATTCCAAAAATTAAATCAATCAATCAATCAATGTTTATTTATATAGCCCTAAATCACAAGTGTCTCAAAGGGCTGTACAAGCCACAACGACATCCTCGGTACAGAGCCCACATACGGGCAAGGAAAAACTCACCCCAGTAGGACGTCAGTGAATGACTATGAGAAACCTTGGAGAGGACCGCATATGTGGGTAACCCCCCCCCTCTAGGGGAGACCGAAAGCAATGGATGTCGAGTGGGTCTGACATAACATTGTGAAAGTCCAGTCCACAGTGGATCCAACACATCAGCGGGAGTCCAGTCCACAGCGGGGCCAACAGGAAACCATCCCGAGCGGAGACGGGTCAGCAGCGCAGAGATGTCCCCAACCGATGCACAGGCTAGTGGTCCACCCGGGGTCCCGACTCTGGACAGCCAGCACTTCATCCATGGCCACCGGACCTATGCAACTCCCCCTCGCAAGGGACAGGGGAGAAGAGGAGAGAAGAAAAGAAACGGCAGATCAACTGGTCTAAAAAAGGGGGGTCTATTTAAAGGCTAGATTATACAAATGAGTTTTAAGATGGGACTTAAATACTTCTACTGAGGTAGCATCTCTAACTGTTACCGGGAGGGCATTCCAGAGTACTGGAGCCCGAATAGAAAACGCTCTATAGCCCGCAGACTTTTTTTTGGCTCTGGGAATCACTAATAAGCCGGAGTTCTTTGAACGCAGATTTCTTGTCGGGACATATGGTACAATACAATCGGCGAGATAGGCTGGAGCTAAACCGTGTAGTATTTTATACGTAAGTAGTAAAACCTTAAAGTCGCATCTTAAGTGCACAGGAAGCCAGTGCAGGTGAGCCAGTATAGGCGTAATATGATCAAACTTTCTTGTTTTTGTCAAAAGCCTTGCAGCCGCATTTTGTACCAACTGTAATCTTTTAATGCTAGACATAGGGAGACCCGAAAATAATACGTTACAGTAATCGAGACGAGACGTAACGAACGCATGAATAATGATCTCAGCGTCGCTAGTGGACAAGATGGAACGAATTTTAGCGATATTACGGAGATGAAAGAAGGCCGTTTTAGTAACACTCTTAATGTGTGACTCAAACGAGAGAGTTGGGTCGAAGATAATACCCAGATTCTTTACCGAGTCGCCTTGTGTAATTGTTTGGTTGTCAAATGTTAAGGTGGTATTATTAAATAGATGTTGGTGTCTAGCAGGACCGATAATCAGCATTTCCGTTTTCTTAGCGTTGAGTTGCAAAAAGTTAGCGGACATCCATTGTTTAATTTCATTAAGACACGCCTCCAGCTGACTACAATCCGGCGTGTTGTAAAAATTGAGTATATTCATTTAGTCCTCAAAAGTCTAGAGAGAATACCTGATAATGACAATGTGAAACTTTTTTTTTTACATTTTAGAAGGTTATTCAAAAGAAAAAAAAACAAAATATCACATGTACATAAGTATTCACAGCTTTTGCTCAATACTTTGTTGATACACCTTTGACAGCAAATACAGCCTCAGGTCTTTTTGCCACACTTTGTCAGTAAGATGACAGTCGCTGATTCAAAATTGAAGCTTGCGCACACCTATCTTTGGGCAGTTTCACCCATTCCTCTTTGCAGCACCTTTTAAAGGGGAACTGCACTTTTTTTTTTTAATTTTTGCCTATAGTTCACAATCGTTTATGAAAAACATGACGACGGATGGATTGTTTAAGTTCTAAATATTAAATCAACATTAATAAAAGTCTGCTTACAGTGGAGCCAATTAGAGGTCCCTTTATTCCCATTAAACACAATAAAAACAAAATCCAAAAAGGACATCAATTCTCTATTTACATTGTGTGACTTGAATATTAACCAAGTATTAGTGACATTGTTATTATAAGCGCTGTGTGTCTATCGTGTGTCCCTATGTTTACATCATCGAGTGGTCTGCTGATTCGTCGCTTCCCTGCTCCTTGAAAGTTTACTGTAGATCATAAATCATGCATCTCACCTGGAAAGAAGATGGCTGAGGATATAATCCGACAAGTTGGAACGCTTTGACAGCCATTTAAAACCTGGAACTGGCGAGAACAACACTAAAAGTGCTTGGTACCCCACACCCCAGCCCACCCTGTTTCTTCGCGAGGATTATGAGATATTTTTCATCTAAATGGGATATATGAACATCCTAGCGGTCAGCATTCTAATGACAGCAGACATTGTAAAGTAAGTGATGTTTTATTATGTTTGTAAGCTCACATAAAGTCTACAGAGATCAGAAATCTGTGATGAAGAAAAAAAAAGGATACGTTGTGTTTTTAAAATTAATGCGACACGTATGCTTTAAATGATCAACATACGTAAATATGCAATATTATAAATGTGCCTGTTACTACATTATATATATACTTACATCATGTACATAAAACCCTAATGGAGGTGTTTGGATGTTTTTTGGGGGGCTCTTTTGGCAGAATTGAACGGCTCCTATAGGCTCCCTTGTAAGTGGACTTTATTAAATAAGATAGTCATGTCTCTCATAACGATAGGCAAAATTCCACAAAAAGAGCATTTCCCCTTCAAGTACCATTAGTGGAAAAACAAGTTGACTTTATATGCTTAATTGTGTTTCATTGTATCCATTAAACCAGGGGTCCCCAACCTTTTTTGCACCACGGACCGGTTTAATGTAGGCTTGATTTTCCGGGACCGGCTTTCCATTTGTGCCAGATAAATACAGCAAAAATAAGAGCATGAAAAATATAACTCACTATTATGCTGAATTAGTGGGAGCCCTGGGCTTGTTTCCTTGCAATTAGATGCAGATGGGAATCAGCCTTTGGCTAAAATCTGTCACATTTATATTTTATATGTTCATTAATGTGCTTTGTATCATGTCACAAAGTTATAACAAATGGCAACTTCCTATGAGGAGTTTTATTGTACATCTATAAACAAGATTATTGGTGTGTCTAGTGGGACAGGCAAAAGTTTAGTCAGAGAAAATGCAGTCGTTTATAAATTGTTTAATATTTCTCTGCGGCCCGGTAAAAAATGCGTCACAGACCTGTACCGGTCCCCGGACCTGTGGTTGGGGACCACTGCATTAAACCATATCCAATTGTATTTACAATCCGCAAAGTTTGTGAAAATACCCTCTAAACATCACAAAATACCGCAAATTCAATCAGCCATTTTGAATATTCCGCTCCGAACACTTTTGGCTGTTTCCGTAGATTGACGTCACTGTAGTAACGCTTCTGCACTCTGACCATGTTATCACATCAGTCATACTGGAAATACGAAAAAATTAGACAGAGATGGGCTGTCTATCATTCACAATCCATATACAAGACATGAACACATGTTTTTCTTTTTTATGCATTCTAAGTCGTAAATAAATAAATACATACAAAAGTCAGCTAACAATGCAGTCAATGGAGGCTCTCTATTCCGCCCACAAAACGCTCTAAATAACCATCCAAGCCCGCTAACAATAACAATACTCTATAGATATCATGACCTGAATATTAACTAAATATTAGCAATGTTGTTATTACAAGTGCTAACGCAGACGCTGTTTTTTTAACATTGATAACCTAGAGCCAACTGTAGATCATGCTGCACTGGACTCAATGAGAGACTTTAATGTAATTATAAAATAAAACTGAAGATGGCAGTAATGCAACATATTTGGATGCAAAATGCCGTAAAACTGTAAAGAAGAAGAAGAAGCTTATGCAGCACTGGCCGGAAGCATATTGAGCCAGTGTGCTGGGGATAGGTTGATTGGCAACACTAAATTGGCCCTAGTGCAGGGGTGGGCAATTAATTTTTACCGGGGGCCGCATGAGCAACCCGAGCACTGCTGGAGGGCCACATCGACAATATTTCAATTAAATTTTGCTCAATATTATTTTTTATATATACCGTAAGATAAATAATAATAATAATAATAATAATTAATAATAATAGTAGTAATACTTCAACATAGTGTGTGTAACAGCATTCCATGACTAATATAAATAAATTAACATTAATAATAAATGACAGTAAAATAAGCACACGTATGACTGAGGAGTCATAGTGTAACTTTGTGTGGTGTTTGAGTTGTCCGACTTTTTGTGTGGCCATAAACGCACCAGTGGTTTAGTGCTATGCGTGTTGGTGACAGATGACAAGTTGGTCTTGGCCTGGTCTGTACGGCAGAAAATGACTAGTTTTTCGAGATAGAAGTGTTTTACTCATGTTTTTTGTGTGGTTATGTCCGAATATAAACAGTTTTGCTCAATAAAGTGATCGATATAATTCCTGGCCTCGAAGCATCTCGATAGACGTTACAATAATTGAACGGTGTTCAATTGAACGGTGTTGACGAACACCGTTAGGGCCGCTTGTTGTCACTATCACTCAGAGTTGCATTGCAAAATTACATAGAATAAATATGTTTATTTTGTTTAGAATTCAGATGGGATTTGATTTGGTGCGCGGCATACATTTGCTGCGCGCAGCGGACGTTTGAGCAGTGCGCAATTGCGCAGGCACGCACCTTAGAGGGAACGTTGCTTTGCAGTCCATGTCTTGTTGGAAACACGCCATTCGTCATCAACTTTTCTCTTTTTAGCGTCTCGGGTGTAAACCGTGCATCACTTGTCGCTGCATGTGCACCTTCACTCGCAGGTTACACACGGACACACGCCCATAAATAATACTTTTCAAAATAAAAGCAGCACAGTTGTATTGCGCGCACGACATAGATGTTTTTTCAACTTTATTTTGTGATTGCAGCTGTTCACATTCACTCACAATCACGCACACGCATACGTCCACACGGAAGTAATACAAATAACGATTTTCAAAACAAAAGCAGCACCGTTGTATTGCACACTCGACATAGATACTTTTTAAAATGTATTTTGTAATTTATAATTGGCCTCACGCGGGTCGGACAGGGACGCACAAAGGGCCGGATGCGGCCCGCGGGCCGCAGAATGCCCAGGTCTGCCCTAGTGTGTGAATGTTGTCTGTCTATCTGTGTTGGCCCTGTGATGAGGTGGCGACTTGTCCAGGGTGTACCCCGCCTTCCGCCCGAATGCAGCTGAGATAGGCTCCAGCACCCCCCGTGACCCCAAAAAGGGACAAGTGGTAGAAAATTGATGGATGGATGGATGCTGCATCGCGTTCGGCTAGCAAAAGTTATTCTAGATTATAAATTATGACTCTGATATGGATATTAGGAGGATTTAGCCATGAATCTAGAAGCTCTTCATCTGTGACATTCAGTTGATACCCAGAGATGAAGACAAACACACACAACCGGAGACCGAGTTACTGTCAGCAGCAACTTTTTTTAACCCTTCGTCTGGATTAAAATTAATTCTTTATCTGAACGGAAACATATAGACATCCTATCAATTGTCATCAAAGTAACAGCAGACATTGTACAGTAAGCTATCGTTTTATAATGTTTGTAGTTTAGCACTTACCAAAACTACTACATGATGCTAAGTGTTTCCCTCAAGCTGGATTTGTTTATCACACAGCTTTTAAAACTTGTCGCTTACAAACTATAAGATTCTAAACCATCATTTGTCCCAAAGTAGTCGTTATTGGCTCCCGCAAAATCTGCATGATTTGCATTGTTGTTGGTTGGGAAGGGATCTGCGGTTCCTACCTCTACGTCACACAATGACGTGTCTGGCTAGCTCATTGTCTCTCAAAATGGCTCGGGAATCTCTGTGAGATTGATACTATTTTGATCATATCTATTTACTCGCGAACACTTAAGTCGTTCGATGTCATGCATTAGATATATATGATAAAAGCTTAAAAAAAAGAGTCTACTTGGTTTTCCACTCTACTAATCTCCACCAGGTTTTATCCAGGATGTGTCAGTACATTGCTGCATTAATTTTCCCTTTATCGCTTTCCCTCTATTCTGACGAGTCTCCCAGTTCCTGCTGCTGAAAAACATCCCCACAGCATGATGCTGCCACCACCAGGCAGCCCGGTGGTGGTATTGGTCTGGTATGAGTGGTACCTGGTTTTCTCCAAACATGACACCTGGCATTCACACCATAGAGTTCAATCTTGGTCTCACCAGACCAAAACATATTGTTTCTCATGGTAAATGGTAAATGGGTTATACTTGTTTAGCGCTTTTCTACCTTCAAGGTACTCAAAGCGCTTTGACACTATTTCCACATTCACCCATTCACACATCGATGGCGGGAGCTGCCATGCAAGGCCCTACCCACGACCCATCAGGAGCAAGGGTGAAGTGGCTTGCTCAAGGACACAACAGACGTGACGAGGTTGGTAGAAGGTGGGGATTGAACCAGGAACCCTCAGGTTGCTGGCACGGAGAGTGAGGTGGTGTGAGGTTCTTTCAGGTAAAGTTTGGCAAACCTTTTTACCAAGAAATGTATTCCATTGAGCCACTATACAATTTAGGCCTGATTGGTGGATTGTTGCAGAGATGGTTGTCCTTCTGGAAGGTTTTCCTCTCTCCAGAGGGGAATGCTGTAGCATTGGGTTCCTGGTCACCTCCCTGACTATGCAGCAATGTACAGAGACTTCCTGGATGAAAACCAACGCTTCCCATCCAACCTGATGGAGCTTGAGAGGTGCTGCAAAGAGGAATGGGCCAAACTGCCCAAAAATGGGTGTGCCAAGCTTGTGACATCATATTCAAAAAGACTTGAGGCTGTAATTGTGTCAAAAGTGCATCAACAAAGTATTGAGCAAAGGCTGTGAATACTTATGTAAATTATGTGATTTTTTTGTTTCTAATAAATTTGCTAAAAAACTTTTCACATTGTCATTATGGGGTATTGTCTGTAGAATTTTGAAGACAAACTTGAATTGAATCAATTTTGGAATAAGGCTGTAACATAGCAAAATGAGGAAAAAGTGAAGCGCTTTGAATACTTTCCGGAAGCACAGTATTTTGTAAAATGCATTCGGCAGAAAAGTGGATACATTTCAGAAGGAACATTTTCTGTGAGTCTCTCTGAAATCTAACAGTCAGATAGATTCTCACGGATTAAAAACATTGTGCGCGCAGAAGTCGGCACCATCCCTGAGTCAGCTTTGTGTGCGACGGCAATTACGTTTACACAAAAAAAAGTTGGCAGAGGAGATTAATGCTCTGCCACGCAGCTATGACCTAGCGACAGAGGAAACACGAGGCGTGAGGCAGACATTTAATGAGCGCACCAGTTAGAAGAAAGGAAACATGATTTTCATTTGGTGTAGAGAGAATGGGGGGAGTCCAAATTCGCAGCATCACAGCGTTGTGCTGTCAAGGCTATTTCTGTCTGAGCTATTACATTTGGAAGGCAGATCGTCAGCAAGATGACAGTCCCTGATTCAAAATTGAATAATGCACGATGGTAATACAATGCATCTGATAAATGGCTTGTGGAGATTGGTACTCGTGACAGGCGAAGGAGGGTGTTTATGTGTGGAGTGTAGCACAAGAGAGACATGAGGGGTTATTGTGTAGTGAGGTAGAAAATTATTTGATCCTGTGCTGATTTTATGGTTATCTTGAACAGTCCATACCCTTTTTAGTCTGTTCATTTCAACTGTGAAAGACAAAATTCCAGAAGGGAATTCGCCCAAAAATCGGACCTTGTGTTAGATGGAGAAACCGGTGCTGGCAAGAAACCGACGGGTGTGCATTGAAACATCCCAGGTTGCTTGGCAACTCCAACTTTCTGCTTCCCCCAAAGATTTTCAACAAAACTAAAGTCCAGAGACTTGGTCTATCGCAACAGGATTCTAAATGTCTCACTCTTGTCATTTTGGGTTATTGTCACGCTGGAAGACCCATCCACAAATGAGGATTGACGATTTTGCCCGAAATCGAGATTGCGATGTATATTGCAGGCTCCTGTGATAACGATATACATCGCAATATATTATTTGGTATGTAAATGATAATAAAAAACATTTCAAAACAGGTTGCAAAGTCTCCTAATGTGGCTGCTGTATGCAACATATTGCATCATTTCCAGTTGTATTATTTTCTCAAAACTATTACTTGCTAATCTAATCTTAATAGCTGGTTACTTTCTGTTGTAACATGTTTCTATCTACACTTCTGTTGAAATGTAATCAGCACTTATTCTTCTGTTGTTTGGATACTTTACATTCGTTTTGGGCAATTCTACAAAATTGGCTAATGGATCCAATACATAGTTTGTCAAAAATAGCAAAAACAACAAAATATTTGGTGATACTAAAAAACATCGATCTAATGACTGTAGCATTGACACTGATACTATACTTGGTTTTGTTCCTGCCGATACAGTATTTGTATGTATCAACCCACTTTTGTTTGCATACATATATACATATATATACATACTGTATATACATACATACACACAATGTATACATTTATACAGCGCTGAAGTATAGATATTAAATATATCAGTAATGCAATTAAATAGGCATCTAAATAAATTTGATATCGAAATCACTACACTAACTTCAGTTGTTTTTTAAAATATTTATTACAACTATGCGTGCGGTCTCAGAGTGACCCGTGATCACGTTACACAGCTGTTTTTACATGTAACCTGCCATCGCAATGCTTTAAGTCTGCATATTAATTCAATCCCAAATTGAAGTGTGAAGTGAAGTGAAGTGAAGTGAATTATATTTATATAGCGCTTTTCTCTAGTGACTCAAAGCGCTTTACATAGTGAAAACCCAATATCTAAGTTACATTTAAACCAGTGTGGGTGGCACTGAGAGCAGGTGGGTAAAGTGTCTTGCCC
This sequence comes from Entelurus aequoreus, assembly GCF_033978785.1. Lineage (NCBI taxonomy): Eukaryota > Metazoa > Chordata > Actinopteri > Syngnathiformes > Syngnathidae > Entelurus > Entelurus aequoreus. The sequence goes on from NC_084740.1 coordinate 30,665,755, forward strand.
AAGGACACAACGGCAGTGACTAGGATGGCGGAAGCGGGAATCGAACCTGCAACCCTCAGGTTGATGGCACGGCCACTCTACCAACCGAGCTATACCGCCCCGATTAAATTGAAGAAGGAAGTTTGCCAAAAATGTAAGAATACAGTACAAACTGTGGAAAAGCCATATTTTTTAGGGTAATCGCCAATACGCTGTAATATAGATGCGTGTGCATCGACACACATACACTTACACACATTACAATGCTTTTTTTTGCCACACAGCAGAGCGTTGATTGTGGCATTACAACAATCGTTAGTACCAAAATAACACTTCAGCTTGCATTGATTAAAGCAAGCTATAACTGACTGAACAACACATAACTTTACTTACTTCAACTTTAACACCCCACCATTCCCCACATCAGACGGTACCAACTATGCAATATGAAATATTGAAGTATAAACGATAAATCATCGAATCATTGTGTGGTGTTCGGGTCTGTGGGACCCGTTTTCATTTTTTTATTAAAAGAAAAATGATACAATTAATTAATTTTTCAAACTGAGACTCACTGAGTTAGGCTCATTTTCTCTGAAGAACATATCAGAATACATATTTAATGACCACACACCATACACCCCACCTACACATTTCTATTACATATAAGATGTACGGGTCCACTGGACCCGGGGCTAATAGAAGTGTGGAAATTGATGTTCTGTGTACCACACACACACACACACACACACACACACACACACACACACACACACACACACACAGCAGGCCTAAACAGGAGGAGGACAGAGTGTAGGTACACAGAACATCAGAGGGTCAAATGTGGGAGAAAATGAGAGCAGACAGTGTTGACAAGCAATGTTGCAACCTTGTGTGGGAACCGCAGGTGCAGAAACACAAAAGAAGAACCTTATGAACATTACACAAGGTTTAAGAGAATGTAAAAGTTCTACTCCTACCATGTTTCTTTCCCTAATGTGACTACCTCCTTAAAGTTTTGTAATCAATCAGAAATAATAAGCAACTAAAATGCACCAAACATGGGAAAGTATGGGGAGAGTGTTTTGCATATTAACCATCATCCACTTAAGGGCTTTAAAATATGTGTAATTTTTAATTATATATACGTTTTTTACAAAGTTCAATGAGGAGGAGGTGTGTTATTTGCGACCATGTTTGGGGAAAGTTGTTTGAATTGGGTCATATATATTAGTGCTGTGCCAAAAGTTTACTAGTGAAATACTCAGTCAGTCATTGACCGTCTATCTGTTCTCCGGTGCACGGGCGAGACAAACCCTCTCAAATTAACCCACAGATTTAGAATTTAGGGTGAAAAATCACCCCGCGGGCTAATTTTCTTGTTAAACTTGTAATGTCTGGGGCCGTTGTTTGGACACCCTGTACTAGACGTACAATGACATGTACATTATTTTTAAAGCAAGCCTACACTTACACAGAAACATTATGAATCTTTTTTTTGTGTTTAAAGCGGGCATACGCGCCTGTGCTGCTGAAACCCAACACTTCTGGAATTATACGTGTTTAATATATTACATGTGCAGTAAAGGGTACATTATTTCGAAAATCAGCGCACAGTAAAAAGGAGCCCAGGAAACCGCTTGAACGTTTAAGTGCCCGAAGCGCACCAATGTGCGTGTGTCGCCGCAAAACTTGTGGAATTATAACACATTTAGTCATCAATGAAGTGTAAAGTATATTGTCTTTCACATCAGTACACACTTGCAAGGAGGAAACTATATAATTTTTTAGTCGCTTGGAACAAACACATGTAAGTTAACTCGATTATCTGTTGTTAATAAGGATTAAAAACATGAGCAAATATTCACTTTTACTATGATATAAAAGTACAAAAAGTCTTGCTTGTCAAAGTTGGCCCATCAGCCGACGGTATCCAAAACAACTGACTGTCATTGGTGCAACTATCGCAATGCTCATTTCTTTTTTTTAATAAATATATCGTGAAAAAAGCAGCATGTTTATGTTCAAACATACAGTAAGTCCTCTTATAATGTGTTTAAAGCTAGTAAAACAGTGTTGTTGAGCTTTGGAAATGACAGCTCACACCCGTGACATAATCAGAAGAGTATAAGTCTCTTATTAGTGTAACTCTTCACCTTGGCCAGCGTTTTCAAACGTCTGCGTTTTTAAGGTAAAAAGTATGCGTTTGCATGTGGACAAAAGGCCTAAACGCAGGGCTAAATATGCGTTTATTAAGTATCCTTGGTTGTGTGGACATGGCCATACTTTATGGAGGCGAGGTTTGCTGACTTAGAAGTGACTTTGCACTGTGGAGGGACATTAGCCACTGTCAAAGTTGCAGGACACAGCTAGAATGTGTCACGATGTGACAATAGTATTAAAAGCTCTAGAGATGTCCGATAATATCAGACTGCCGATATTATCGGCCGATAAATGCTTTAAAATGTAATATCGGGAATTATCGGTATCGGTTTCAAAAAGTAAAATGTATGACATTTTAAAACGCAGCTGTACGGAGTGGTACACGGATGTAGGTAGAAGTACATAGCGCCAATAAACCTTAAAGGCACTGCCTTTGCGTGGCGGCCCAGTCACACAATATCTACGGCTTTTCACACACACAAGTGAATGCAAGCATACTTGGTCAACAGCCGTACAGGTCACACTGAGGGTGACCGTATAAACAACTTTAACACTGTTACAAATATGCGCCACACTGTGAACCCACACCAAACAATAATGACAAACACACTCCGGGAGAACATCCGCACCGTAACACAACATAAACACAACAGAACAAACACCCAGAACCCCTTGCAGCACTAACTCTTCCGGGACGCTACAATATACACCCCCCGCTACTCCTTACCCCCCCACCCCCACCTCAACCTCCTCATGTTCTCTCAGGGAGAGCATGTCCCAAATTCCAAGCTGCTGTTTTGAGGCATGTTAAAAAAAATTATGCACTTTGTGACTTCAATAATAAATATGGCAGTGCCATGTTGGCATTTTTTTCCATAACTTGAGTTGATTTATTTTGGAAAACCTTGTTACATTGTTTAATGCATCCAGCGGGGCATCACAACAAAATTAGGCAAAATAATGTGTTAATTCCACGACTGTATATATCGGTATCGATTGATATCGGAATCGGTAATTGAGAGTTGGACAATATCGGAATATCGGATATCGGCAAAAAAGCCATTATCGGACATCTCTAGTGTCAAGTGATTATTTTCACAAACGGACATCTTGGCCGGAAGTTGGCAGACATGTCAGCGATCCTGTTCTGAATCCCTGTAATGTTTGTCTAATCTTGAATGGGATTGTTCTGAAAATTGTTATTTCCCCTCGGGGATTAATTAAGTATTTCTGATTCTGATTTCTGATCTCACCTTTTCCCTTCTCACACAATGGACTCTTCCAGGTTACTGGGCATGTGCAGACTTGATTCAGTAAAACATAATGATTCTTCTGCCAATGAAAATGTATTTATTGTATTGTATTTATTTTTAAAATCAAACTTAGTTAAAAAGATATCAGTGTGTGTATGCTGTAAGTACTTTTTGAGAACACAACAATAACGTGATAATGAGTGTAATAATTTTGGCCACAATAGACGTGATAAAATGTTCACGTCGTTATATTCCTATTCGACAGTTAGCGACGATGAGCTCTAAGGAAAAGGTTTAAGTTAGATATAATTAAGTGGGGCCTTGGAGCAGTTGCAATTTGCATCTCCCCTGTGCCTCCTGACCATGGTCCCAACACTAATAAGGAGGGATGGCCATATACTATTTCAAAGAGTTGCTACACATAATGCAGAGCAGCACTAGTCATTGGTTATCAGCCCATCACTTGTATTGTTTGTTCTCGATAAATGGGTGCGGTGCTGTTGTTTTGTGCATGGATAAAATAATGCGTAATGCTATGTTGTAGCTGTCATTATTTGTTTGTTAGTACAGTAAAAATGCACCCCTACAAAGTAACACTGAGCATTGTTCTCTCTCACTGCATTCCTAGTTAATACACTCGTCTTCTCCTTTAAATAACGCATCCATGTGGAAGACGATGTTAACACATGAGACCATTAACATATGTAGTCCCAATAAAACGGCTGCAGAAGAGAAAGACAATGTTTGCAGGAGGATTAAGGCTGCACAAAATAAATACCTCGGCTTGCGAGAGCCTTGTCTTACCATTTTCTTTTTAGATACAGGATTTTTTTGGCTTTAAGTTACAAGTGTACATTTGTGTTTTGTGCCAGCTTCAGATACCTCCTCATTGCTAGTTGGCATAGCAAATGCCGCAGGGAACCCTGAAAGATGCACCCAGCGTACGCTTGCTAACTTTCAAGTTGATGCTAAACGACTTTTTTTCCCTTTTTTCCCGAATAAGAATCGATAAAAAAACAAATCGTTAAGCAGAGTGGGAAAAATCGTATCAATCCCCATTCCTACGTATAGCTGACTTGGCGAGGCAGTATGAGCATAGCACTTTACAACTTGCACCATACTAAAGCGGAAGTAGTCAATAATAGGGCTGGGTCGATTAAACGATATCAATATATATTGCAACAGACATGTAATCAAATCAATATAAAATGCGTTTGATAAAACGTTCGATAAACCTAGCCAAAAAGGAAGTGGTCGTGAAATGGGAGGGACATGATAAATAGCCAATCGCGTAACAGTGTCAATAATCACTTTTGCTTGCACCATTTCGATGTGGGTTTTCTGTACAGAGCCAAATAAATAAAAAATGAATGCTGCAGAGAGCGAAGAAATAGTGGATAAAACAGGAAAGTCACCTCCACAGTATGGCAGTTTGGATTTTTTCAAACGGACCGTAGTCCTTCAACGCGCTCACTTTTTCTTATCAACACACGTCTATTCCCTATTCGAACGTACAGAAACAAGTAGAAACTAAAAGTGCAGTATTACTAAAATAAATAACAAAATATACCAAATGTGCTATTTTTAAATAATTATATTTAAATAATTTCCCCATAACATTACTTTGTGGCACTAAACCTGCAAATAAGAACATTTACATTTTCACACTTTGCACTATTTTGTCACAGTTTATTAGGCATTTCTTACATATCCCTTTATTTGTTTTACATTAAAGAGGTTATTGTTAAATGTTTAAGGTTACACTTAAAGTAAAAACATGGTCCACATTCCCATAGGGTATAAAAAATATAAATAATTATCGATATCGACCAATATAAAAAACCTACATTGTGATACAGTTTGTCATATCGCCCAGCCCTACTCAATAAAGACAATAACAACACCAACTAAGGGCATTAAAATATGATTTCAGACGGAGGGCATGTATCTATTCTATAATATTATTTTATAATATCTATTATATTTATTTCAATGGAGAAGCAGTTCGTAGAAGATACTGTAGAAGTCCATGATATTCGTTTTTATTACATCACTTTATAAAACAGTACTTTCCTTGTTTGTACTACATTCTATTGTATTGTTTTTATACAATATTGATAGGCTCCAGCGCCCCCCGCGACCCCGAAGGGAATAAGCGGTAGAAAATGGATGGATGGATGGATGGATTTCTTAAATAAAAGTACATTTTTCGATTTAAAAAGCATGTTACATGTACAAATTGTGGTGTTTTGGGGGGCTCCAAATGGACATTGATATGTATTTTATTTAAATAGGTAATATATTGTTTTTAGATACAAGTATGTTAAGTTACGAACTTTGTCACAGAACCAATAAACTAAAAATATATCAATGCACCAATCTAATATTTAATTATTTGTATTTTACTTTAATTATTTGCATCAAAAACAAAATTGCAGAATCGTGCAGCCTTAAGCAAGATTGTTTGTTCCCTCTTCTACTTTTACTGCCAATGAACTGACCCTGCTTTGCCTTTTTTTCCCCCCCTCACAGCTACAACAAGTAAGAGCTGGTTACACAACTGCCCTCCTCCTCCTCCATCTTCCCTGCACAATGCAGTTACACTGCACCATCATGCGCAGCCCCATGCAAAACACCCTTTAAGAGGATCCCGGAAAGCATTTTATCCCCCAACAAAAGAGATAAGCCTCCGGAATCGAAGGTGAACCTGCTTGTAAAAAAAAAAAAAAAAGGTATAAACCAAGCTTCGCCCAACCAATCAGGAGAGGCGGTGAGGTGATGCAATTTAAGACAACATTGGAAAAAGCTAGAAAATAGAAGATAATATAGAGAATATAACATACAATCTCCCCACATTATGAAACATGGTGCCTTGCACACAGTTCAAACAGTGGCTGCTATAAAGAGAGTCGTAACTTAAAGCTTGAGAAGACAGAGGAACCTTTGCCTTCATCATGGAAGCAAACAGAGCTCTGCCTTTGATGGCAGTTTCTATCGCCTGAGAGTGCATCTTTCCAAATTTCAGCTGCTGAGAAGCACAGATGAAAACAGAACAATTTCCCTGCACTGCCATTGCAGGGGAGCCAAAGCTACTCCCTTTGACGACTCCTAACTTTGACTTGGTAAACATGAGATTGGCCATATCTTGACTGCATGCACAATTAAACGTGTGCTTAAAAGATATGACCAATGCACCTCTGATTCCCCTTTCTCCCCCTGCAGTATATTAGTGATTAAAACAAGATTTGATTGTCCATATCACTTAAACTTTTGTCTATGTAGGTGGATAATTATAAAATTTTAATGAATTCACGCTAAACTAAGGGGAGAGATCAAGAAACCAGATACAGTAAAAAAATCAAAACAATATAAGGCCTGTCAAACAGTCTTCCTTTGTAAAGAGAAGAATTCACATGGTTAAATGATTTTGTAGAGGCATGTGTAGTCATGTAGCCTTTGGCTAGCAGGAGTCAAAGCGAGGAGAAGCCAGAGCTTGAGAAACACTTTTCTGTCGTTAAAGTCGCCTCTTTAGGAACACTTGGTTTTCCCAGGGAAATTTGAAAATGAAGAAAAGCCAGAAGGGGAAAAGGGCATGAAAGCTGGAAGTTTTTACTACAGGAAATAAGAAATAAAAATGTATTCAAAATAAAATAATTATACAGTATATATATATATATATATATATATATATATATATATATATATATATATATATATATATATATATATATATATATATATATATATATATATATATATGGTAAATGGGTTATACTTGTATAGCGCTTTTCTACCTTCAAGGTACTCAAAACACTTAGACACTATTTCCACATTCACCCATTCACACACTGATGGCGGGAGCTGCCATGCAAGGCCCTAACCACGACCCATCAGGAGCAAGGGTGACGTCTCTTGCTCAAGAACACAACGGACGTGACTAGGTTGGTAGAAGGTGGGGATCGAACCAGGAACCCTCAGGTTGCTGGCACGGCCACTCTCCCAACCGCGCCAGGCCGTCACACTATGATATAAAAAAGTGGTAGCATTTTTACGTCTCTTGAAAGAACTTTACGGCGAGAGCAGACTGGGAATATATGACAACAACGTAAGAGTTAGCTACCAACGAGTGAGTCGTTGAACGGTTCTAATCTTTTCTATCACTTGAAGACACGGCATGAAGAACAGTGCAGAGACGTTATTCAAATGTAGCAGCGTTACCTCTAACCACAGAGTAATAAAAATAAAACAAAAACACAGAGTCCTAACAGAGTCCTGAGACTGACACAGAAATTACAGATCTCTGTATTCCCTACTCCTTCTCTGGATCAGTTTGAGGCTCCGTGGCCTGGAAAACATTGAAGACCTCTGGTCTTAACGACATAAAATTGTTGTGTTGGTTATTTTGATTTATTTTGCCCTTTGTAATTATTTCTCCAGTAATACACCATCTCCTTAAAATGTATACTACTTGTTGCTTCAACCAAAATGTAGAGTAGTGGTTAAGGGTAATTAACCAAAATCGAGGTAGAAGGTATTCGTGATTTTGATTTTTACCATAGTTGACTGTTAACTATTATATATTTGTGTATGTATTTTTTTAGGTATTTTAGTTTTTTTATTTGAGAAATGTATTTATTAGAAAATTACCTGCTATCAGTTTGCATTGTTTTTAATAATGAAAGACATTTATACAAACGCGAAGCTGACTTATGTTGTGCATTTAGTTCTCACTCTACTAAATATACAGTATATCATGAAAGAGACCTGCACTTATACTGAGAACTACAATAGTTTTAATAATTCGAAAAACACTTCTGTAAAAGGAGGCTAATCAACTATTCTACTACATACTCTTGAATGTACGAACCTAGTAATAACCTAGACAATTTGAAGGCATGTAGGCTTAGCCAGATAATCGATAAGCCAATTAATCAAACAATAAATGAAAATGAACTTTCAAATTTAGTCTTCATCGATCATTTGTCATGTTTGTGTGTGTTTTCTTAGTCTCTTGCTTCCAAACAGGTTGCAAGAGGTTTCATTCACTTTTACCACTTTTCCACTGCAGCGGTTCCAGAGCCAGTTCGGAGTAGGATTTCAGAGCTTTCGTTTTCCTTTGTCAAAGCACAAGAGGGTGCCGCCCACTTCAGAGTTTTTTCAGTTCAAATCTAATGTGTTTTCACCACCAAAACGAAGCTGGAGCATTGAGCCGAACTATCTGCTTTCAGCAAATGAGTATGTTCAATATCAGAATTAAATGAACAGATCGAACCCTCCTGTCAGTCATCCACAATCTTTGTCTCTGTGGGTGGAGGCAGGAATATTCGCTTGCTATAGCGACATAGCCCTGCTGGTTGCTAGGGAAAAGATAAATGTCCTGTTGTGAGAATTAGGGCTGCACAATTTTGAGAAAAAAAAAACAATCGTGATTTTTCTCTCCAAAATTGGGATTGCGATTCGATTTGTAATTTTTCTAGTTTATACATATAAATGCATAAAACTGTGAAAATAACGAGTGAAGGAAGACATGTTACTTTTAAACTGTCAACATATTCCACACTTCCGAATAATATGCAATAATTTACTTTAAAAATATTTGGCTTCATGCAGACAGACTCAGAACTTTTGTTTACATGATTCTCTTAAAATGAAGAAATAACTTTCCCATTTGTGTAAAGCTGGCGGTCTCGTCCTTCGCCCACTGAGACAAAGAATGTGAAGGACTGAGAAAGAGTGTTCACTGCATTCGGTTATTTCTATTGAATAAAAGTACTCAAGTGCTGAAAGCGATGCATAGAGTGAGACTTCAAGAATTCTGATTGGCAAACAGGCCTGTCACTCAAATGCCGGTGACGGCAGGAAAACAAAAACTCAGCCTTTTGCAATTTCGTTATCGCAATTTCGTTATCGCACCAATAACAACCTTGGAGTGGATTAATTGTGCAGCCCTAGAGAGATTATTTTGGCTTCAGGACTAATGAGCAAGATTTGCCTTTCAACACAGACGAGTTTGTTGTAATGTCATGGTAAAAAAAATCAAACAGCGTGACCAAGTTTTTTCAACTCCTGAAAAACTGCACTTTTAGATGTATATTGTTTATTGAAGTGCATGGTTCACTAATAGAGATTGAAAGTCAATTTTATTCTTATTGTTTGTTTACTTATAAAGTATTAACAGTTATTGACCTTCTAGTTACAATGGTAAAAAATACTAGGGCTGCAGCTATCGATTATTTTATTAATCAAGTAATTTATCGATTAGTTTGTTTGATTAATCTAGTAATCGGATAAAACAATAGCCTCAATGCGTATAAAACAAAAACCGCTTACCACAAACTTCATTCTAATAAATGCACATTATCAACAAAGAAATTGCACTTTAACATGTGTGCATAAATAAATAAATACATTTAAATGTCCAGTCTTCACAGTCACACAGCTCATGGACCCCACACACCCCCACTCTCATATGCGCTTGATTGCAGTGGTCGTGCGGAAACTATGTCTGCATAGTTTATGTTCCGGGTACTCAATGCGGTTCAAATTGTATCAATTTGTATTTGTTAACACTTGCCAAACAATCAATTGAAGCAACAGAATACAAATCAAATACTAAATGATTAATGGTTGTAGCCCTAAAACACTATTGAACAATACCTTTATTGGGTTTTTAAGGGTTACTTGCATTATTATTATTATTTTTATGTTTACATCAGTGATTAAATTGGTCCCAAAATAATTCTGATAATAATAATGTTCATCGGCCATAATTTGTGGGACAACTTATCGTCCAGCAAAATGTGTGGCATGTCTTTAAAAAAAAAAGTAGAATGCTTTATAGCTCACAGTGGCTGTAATTTTAGAAAGTTGAAATGTGTGGGAGAAAGGCAGCAAGAAAATGTGTGCGATGTGAGAGAGCCCATCAATGATGGAAATAAATCAATAGTTCCACAGAAGCGCTCCAAATGCAGTCATCGTTTTGCTTTGTCTGGAAGCTTCATTACTAAGACACTCTTTGTTCTAGAAGATTCACTTTGCTTGCTGGTGGAACGTTTTATGGCTGTACCTCCACTGTGCGCGGAAAACCTTGGCTGTCTCTATTTTCAACACCAAACAACATAAACCATTCACCATAAGTATTTCTTAGTTTTAAAAGTGTTTATTGATCAAACAGAACCCGAAAAGAACAAAATCAATGTTATTCTGTAATGTGTTTGGTTTCTTTACTTGCAAAAAAGTGATGCCATTATTTGGGCCTTGTCTTTGTTTGGTAAAGGTGTCTTGAAGTAAAGAAAAAGTAGCCTTGCACTGCAAATAAAAGGCAACGTAGTAACGGTTTAATGCTGCCAAAGAACTACATTAAAAGGTAACTTTACACTGTGCAGACCGAAACTGTAGATTCAAAGACAAAAGACAACCCCCCCTCTTATATATTGTCTGATTGAAGAAGGAAATGGACCACATTAAATATTTAAAAACAAGGCATTAAAGTATCTACAGTACGCCTAGACGAGCATACCAAATAAGCATCCGTGATATAGGAATTCACATTACTTCATGGAGCGATAAGATAGTGCTGCATATTTATCTTATGGTACCTCCAACCCTCTCCTCTTTCCATCCATTCCCCTGCTCACTGAGTAGGTAACCCCTGTGACTCCTCTCGGTCTCCTACGCACCAAAACAACACTAAAATAGGAAAAGAGTGCTGTCCGGTTCTCACCTACCTGTGGATGACTAATTTGTTTCAGGGCAAATAAAGCATCACATCACTCGATCGCAAGTACAGGCAATTGTTCTGTTTTTTTGTTAAAGATAATTAGATCCAAGATTGTTTCTAATCTTTCTGTAAAAGAAACCAATAAATACAAATGACAAAGAAAATTCCATACAAGTTTTGCTTTTATTTGATGAAAAAGTAGTTTAAAAGGAGATACAATGCCATAATTTCCAGTGATACTTGGACATGAACATACCCTGCATTTTACTGTTAGCAAAATTCTAATGCTTACAAAGTTTTTTTTAGAACAGCCTATTGTATAGAATCTAAGGGTGTAACAATTGATCGATATATGGGCAAGATATATTCCTAAATATCAAGTAAATTGATCTATGTTCAGCAAGTTTGCCTCCCGAAAGCTAGGTATCGATCCAAGATATTTTTAAAAGGAAATCGATCGATTTTATCGATACTACAAAAAGTAAACCATTGGATTTAAGAATGGCAGACTTATTAGATTTATACTGTATAGCGCCTTTTAGACACTCAGAGCGAGAACCGATCATTCATTATATGAAGTTGAGCACTATTATTGATAAGAACGTTAAATGTTAAGTCTATTTGCCCGTCTGTGACTTCATTAAAACGAAAATGGCGGATACCTACGATGGTCGAGAAAGGTGATGTGAGGAAACGCCACAAGACAGTGTAATATTTGTGATGTGTGTGTATGTGCCTTTAAGAGGTGGTGCTGTTGTGTGTGACGTGTGCGAGAGCAGCAGAGTGAACAGGGTTGCGGAAGAGTTTGGGTGTCTGTGTGTTGAGTTTCTGAGCATGAGTTGTGGCAAACAGCAATTGTCATGGTTTCCCCTTAATGTAATTGAATGTGGCACACCGCCACGGCATTTTTATCACTGCCACACCTAGAAAATAAGTTGTTTTTTTTCACTTGAAAACAAATTAAAGTAATATAATATATTGTAGCCCCAGAAGAAATTACACAACGTCCGACGCTATTTTTAACTTTTATTACCAATCTTATGATAACAAATGGCACAATTCCAACAGGTTTTACATACCATGTACACACTTTCGACTCCGTGAGTTCGCGCTTCCCCACTGGACACACAACAAAACTCCACCAATCACCTTTCAGGCACGGACGGTGTGTTTGTAAACATGGGAAAAACTGACATTAAATCCATACCACATAAACATTAAACATTCCCACCAGCAGGTCGTTACAGTTTGAATGGATATATACTGAACAAAAATATAAACGCAACACTTTTTTTGAATTGAATTTAAGTATTTATTTCAAACCTGCACAATACAACAACACACATTTTATTTACATTTTGGCAGAGACATTTATGCAAGGCTTGAAAAGGGGTTGGATGAAGCGGATGCTTATAATATCCCAACCCCTTTCACTCATTCCACATTTAACATAAACAATATAATTAGGGATGATGTTTGATAAGAAATTATCGAGTTCGAGCCTATTATCGAATCCTCTTCTCGAACCGATTCCTTATCGATTCTCTTATCCAGATAGGTTGTTGTATATGGAAAAAAAACCCACAATATTTGGTTTAACAAAAGCTCATTTTTATTATATAAGAAAAAAATAAAATCTAATAAATAAATAAATATTGACTGTTACCCCCCTAAAAAAAAAAAAAAAAAAAAAAAAATATTGACTGCTGTTACCCAAAGTATATTAAGTGAGATTTTTCAGAAAAACAAATATATACAGTAACACAAAAACAACCTGTCTCTGTGATCACTATATGTTTATAAATAATAATATAGTGTTAAATAAAATCAGACCCTTGGGCACAAAACTTAAAATAATACAGCTCTCCAAAAAGTGCACTTCTGCTGCTATTTGACATAACTGTTTGTTATGATGCTTTGACGTTTTTGCACTTTATTTCTTTATTGAAAGAAAATTCTATGAAGAGAAAAGTTGTTTGCAAATGTGGTTACAATACTAAAAAATTAAAAGTTAAAGCTAAAAAAAGAAATACACTTTATTGAGTTAACATTATTTCTTTATAGGGGGAAAGATGTGATGTTATGAGCTAGAAAATATAACAACTACACTACCCAGCATGCAACGGGTGTGACGAGCATGCGTGGTAGCCCCGAAAAGTGTTGTTGCATGTCGTCACGTAAGAATGAGGTTATGAGCACGCTGTGAAAGTAAACGTCAAGCACTTAGCCAACACGCCTCGTCTGCATTATTTATAATTAGACAGACAACACATATACAGTGTGATTTTGTTTTGTTTACAAGGAAAGAAAAACAAGTTAAAAAAGGGAGATATATGTTGTATATATATGTATGTGCTGCGGTTGCTTTAAGAACGTTGCGACAGCTGCCGTGAAGGAGGTGCGTTGCTAGCCTGGTTGCTATGTTTCCGGTTGGTCGTAAAAGTGTTCGTCATGTGTTTGTACCCTGCTCAAATCTCTCAGTAAAGTTATTCATTGGGTTATACCTTTTGTTTTGAACTTTATTACACCTTGGAGCGCTTTTTCCGGTCCATTGTTTTTCCTGCTTTCCCTATCTGCACCTAATGACAGAGCTACGTGACGTAATTTCTTGTGATGTCTCACGGGGCATTTCTAGTCGGGACGGGATTCGTTCCCAGGGATTCGAATAAAGAACCAACTCTTTTTCTTTACTATAGTGGTTTCAATAACGGGTACCGGTTCTCAAAAAGGGATTAGAGTCCAAGGACTCGGTTCTTTTCTTATCGAACAACCGGGAAAACCGGTTTCGAGTATCATCCCTAAATATAATACAAGAACAATACTATACAAACAAAAACAAGAAAAGCTCCTGTACACTAACAATACAATAGTACCACTGTTACTATTAGACAAGACAAGACAAGACAAAACACACACACACATACACACACACATACACACACACACACCCCCAAACACTCTCTGACCATACTCCCATCGCTCTGTGCTGAGGGCATCACTCTCTTTACCCCTCGTACTTCTTCAGTACTTCTTTTTTAAACAGTCTTTTAAATTGAATCATGTTAGAACAGGTTTTTTAACTCGTCCCCTAAGTTGTTCCAGAGTGACTCCACGCACTGAAATGCACATTGGTTTTAAAGTTGTTCTAACTTTAGGCAAATATAATTTGTTGTTTCCTCTTAGACTGTAACTATGGTGAGGAATAGGTTCTGTATATTGGATGGTAGAGAGTTTTGGGATGCCCTGAACATAATTTGAGCAGTTTTAAAGTTGATCACATTGTGCAGTTTAAGTTGCTTTAACTCCATTAATAGTGGATTTGAATGATGTCTGTAGTGAACATTAGACACAATCCTAATGGCTTTTTTCTGTAGAGTGACTAAAGGCTGTAGATGGGATTTATAACAATTTCCCCAGACTTCAACACAATAGTTTAAATATGACATAATAAATGAATGATACAATAACAGCAGAGCATTGGTGTTCAATAAATGACAGGATCTCCTCATCATTCCAACACATTTAGCAACTTTTATCCTCAGGTAATTTATATGAGGCTTCCATGAGATATTTTCATCTATTACCACTCCTAAGAATGAATTTTGTTGAACATATTCTATTGGTGTATCATCAATAACAATCCTGATGGGTATATTACTTTTGCGATTGCTAAAGAGCATCATTTTGGTCTTCTTTAAATTCAGAGACAATTTGTTGGTATTAAACCAAGTTTTTAACTTCATCATCTCCTCAGTGACAGAGGTCAGAAGTTGCTTCACGTCATCACCTGCACATGTAATGGTTGTATCGTCAGCAAAGAGGATGAACTTCAGCAGTGTTGATACTTTACATATTTCATTAAAATACATTATAAATAGTGTGGGTCCTAGTATCGACCCCTCGGGGACTCCACAGGTTATGTTCATGAGTGTAGATTGATGTTGGTCGATCTGAACAATCTGCTGTCTCTCATTCAAGTAGCTCTTCAACCATTTCCCTGCCACTCTCCTTATGCCATAATTTTACAGTTTATTTACCAAAATCTGGTGGTCAATGGTATCAAAAGTCTTTTGCAGGTCAATAAAAATTCCTATAACAAATTAGTTATTCTCGATACCATTAGTAATGTTCTCTATTAAATCACTTAAGGCTAATGAAGTTGACCTATTTTGTCGGAACCCATTTTGACAATCAGATAATAATTTGTGCTTTCCAATGAAGCCACGAAGTCTATTATCAAATAATTTTTCCTATATTTTTGACAACTGTGGCAGAAGGGAGACGGGCCGGTAATTTGTGAAGTGGTGTTTGTCTCCAGATTTGAAGATGGGGATGACTTTTGAGAGTTTCATTTGTGAAGGAAATTGTCCAAGTTGAAAAGATAAATTGCAGGTGATTTTGATGATTTCTTTTGCTACATTCCGGACCGTCCTCAGGTCAAGGTCATAAATGTCACGTGATGTTTTGTTCTTGATTTTCTGAATAACCTCTAAGACTTCCTTTTCGACAGTCGGAGTAAGGAACATCGATTAAGGATTTTTTCCAATAAGTTCCATGAGTTGTTCATCATTAATTGGGATTTTTTTTGCCAGCTCAGGCCCAATATTAACAAAAAACACGTTGAAGCTGTCAGCAATCATCTTCTTGTCACTTATGAATTGGTCGTTCTCAACAAAAAACTGTGGATAACAAGGACTGTTTGAACCATGCCCAATAATTGTATTTAATAGCTTCCAAATTCCCTTTATATCATTTTTCTTTTGGATTAATAGTTTGGTGGTGTATTCTTTTCTGCTTGCTCTTAATATGCTGGTTAGTTTATTTTTATATGTTTCGTACTTTTGTTCTGTTTCTATGGTTTGATGCCTACAAAAAGTCCTATATAAATAATTTTTCTTTTTGCAAGCGTTCGCAAGCTCTTTGGTCATCCATAGAGTTTTTGTGGAGTTAGTTATAGTGCATTTTTTGATGGCAGTGTGTATCATAAAGTGAGAAAAAAATGTCATGAAATAAATAAGCTGCATTTATATCTGGCGTTTGAAACACAGAATCCCAGTTTTGTTTCGCTAAATCATTCTTAAGTGCGGTTAATGATCTTTCTGTTGTGGCTCTTCGATAATATTCACTATTTACAGGTTTGGATGTTTTGTAGTTAATATTGTACACCAAGAACACCGGTAAATGATCACTGACGTCACTCACTAACAAGCCTCCAGTTACAGTTTGATCTACAATGTTACAGAGTATGTTGTCAATAAGTGTGGTGCTGTGTGTTGTGATTCTTGTGGGTCGTGTGATCAGTGGGAATAAGCCCATGGAGAACATGGTGTCAATAAATTCTGCTGTGTGTTTGTGTTTATTAGGATTCAAAAGGTTGATATTAAAGTCACCACATAACATATATTTTATGTTTCCCTTAAATAATTTTTCCATCTATTCATTAAATATTTTCAAGTCGGATCGTGGTGTCCTATAAACGCAGCTTACAATAATGTGTTTCCTATTTGAAAATGATAATTCCACAGTGACGCATTCGAAGAGTTTCTCAACAGCTAAAAACATATTTACAATACTGCAGCTGATATTTTTGTCCACATACAGAGCCACACCTCCTCCTCTCTTATTTTTACGGTTGGTGAAAAACATTTCATACCCATTTAATTCAAACTCATTACTTGTATTCTCATTCATCCATGTCTCTGAAATACCTATAATATTAAATGGAGATTTGAATTGATTCAAATAGTCCTGGATATCATCAAAATGAGAGTATAGACTCCTGCTATTAAAATGTACTAGAGATATGTTATTATCTTGCACAAATGTTTTATCAAACGTGACCTCAGTATAATATAAACAATCATTGTTGGTGTTTTGAGGAGCATTTCTATCTGGATCCATTTCGCTCATAAATCTTTGTGATTCGTAGTTGATGTGGTCTGAGAAACTGATCGATTACAAATTGTGGGAGTTTATCAAATCTTCATTCTAGAGGAAAATTCACTATCAGAACTATGCATATAGAGTTATTTCAGAAACATGAAAAGAAGAAGAGGGTGGTGATCCATCCATCCATCCATCCATTTTCTACCGCTTATTCCCTTCGGGGTCGCGGGGGGCGCTGGAGCCTATCTCAGCTACAATCGGGCGGAAGGCGGGGTACACCCTGGACAAGTCGCCACCTCATCGCAGGGCCAACATCGGGCGGAAGGCGGGGTACACCCTGGACAATTCGCCACCTCATCGCAGGGCCAACACAGATAGACAGACAACATTCACATGGTCAGATAAATCATTCCTCTGTTCATGTAACATGAACAAGAGAAGAGGGCATATGGTCAAGGACTGTGGGCCACAGACACACAACACAAACATGCACACAACAACTGGACCCCTCAAGGAAACACATAAACAATCTCTCATCCACGCACACAGAAACATACACTCACACACTGCAGGCAATAAAATAAACATGGAAAAAACAAAAACAAAAATCTCCCCCCAAGAGCTTCTAAATATCCGATCGCAAAAGTAAAAAACTAAAGAAGTAATATTAACAAAAACATATGTATACTATATATGTATGAGGCGTGGTAAGTATCACATATTTAATATGGAACAACTTCAAAATGCAAAAATAGTTTCCTAAATAATTCCCATTCATCACACCATTTTCGTAGTTAGGTTCGAATAACAGGAAAAAAAAGAAAGAAAAAAAACCTCTTATATATCTTCTACGTGTACAAAATAATATTGTTTATGCTCTCATTTTTATGAGTAGAACACAAAGATCTAAAACTTTTTCTATACACCTATTCTTCTCAAATATTGTCCAAAAAGCTGTACAAATCTGTGTTAGTGAGCCTTTCCTTTTTGCCAAAATAATCCATCCCACCTCAGAGGTAACATATCAAGATAATGATTAAACAGCATGATTATTGTACAGGCGTGCCTTAAGCTGCCCACAATAAAAGGCCACTCTGAAATATGCAGTTTTGCTTAATTGGAGGTGTGGAGGGGTCAGAAAAGCAGTCAGTATCTGGTGTGACCACCATTTGCCTCACACAGTGAAACACATCTTCGCATAGAGTTGATCAGGTTGTGGAATGTTGGTCCACTCCTCTTCAATGGATGTGCCAAGTTGCTGGATATTGGCAGAGCAGAGCAGAGCAGAGCAGAGCAGAGCAGAGCAGCTTTATTTGTCCATTCTTAACATGTACAAGACACATAAGAACTGAAATTACATTTTCGGCACAATCCCGCTAAGAGCAGACATACGTTACAGGGAGACAAGACGGGACCGCCAACGGATCAGCCACTTAGGGCGCTCCTTAAAAAGGTGGGGAAAAGGTGACATTGGGAAAGGGGGGAAGAGTAAAAAAATATCAGTCTGAGGCTGGACCCTCAGGAATGGTCCAGACTGAGTCCGAGGAAAAAACCTCACATAGCATGGCACACATAAACATGGTACATGTAATCACAACAACTCGCAACAGAGTCATCCAACAGGACCCTGGAACTGGAAGATGCTGTCGTATACGCCGATCCACAGCATCCTAAACATGCTCAATGGGTGACATGTCCGGTGAGTATGTTGGCCATGGAAGAACTGGGATGTTTTCAGCTTCCAGGAATTGTGTATAGATCCTTGCAACATGGGGCATTTCATTGTCCCGTTGCAACATGAGAGGATGGTCCCGGTATCTCTGTGCATTCAAAATGCCATCAATAAAATACACATGCGTTCCTTGTCCATAACATACGCCTCCCCACACCATGAGGACG
Source organism: Entelurus aequoreus (assembly GCF_033978785.1). Lineage (NCBI taxonomy): Eukaryota > Metazoa > Chordata > Actinopteri > Syngnathiformes > Syngnathidae > Entelurus > Entelurus aequoreus. Next base: position 30,684,655 of record NC_084740.1, read on the forward strand.
ACGAGCATGCAGATGAGCTTCCCTGAGACGGTTTCTCACAGTTTGTGTAGAAATTATTTGGTTATGCAAACCAACTGCTACAGCGGATGTCCGAGTGGCTGGTCTCAAACGATCATGGAGGTGCACCTGCTTTATGTGGAGGTCCTGGGCTGGTGTGGTGACACGTGGTCTGCGGTTGTGAGGCCGGTTGGATGTACTGCCAAATTCTCTGAATTGCTTTTGGAGATGGCTTATGGTAAAGAATGTACCTTTCAATTCAGGGCAACACCTCTGGTGGACATTCCTGCAGTCAGCATGCCAACTGCACGCTCCCTCAAAATGTGCAGTGGCATTGTGTTGTGTGATAAAACTGCACTTTCAGAGTGGACTTTTATTGTGGTAAGCCTAAGGCACACCTGTGCAATAATCATGCTGTTTAATCAGCATCTTGATATACCACACCTTTGAGGTGGGATTAATTAAAGTATCTTGGCAAAGAAGAAATGCTCACTAACACTAAAAACATTAATAATATTTGAGAATAGGTTTTTTGTGTATATAGTAAAAGTTTTAGATCTTTAAGTTCAACTCGTGAAAAATGGGAGCAAAAACAAAGTTTTGCGTTTATATTTTTGTTCAGTGTATACGTAGCCTATTGTTTGCGCACTATTGACAAGTGATGTACCGAAAACTCGATTACCGGAAAAAGACTTTGTTTACTGAAGACAGTGCTGCCAAACCCGGATGTAAACAAGACGCACGGCATTGTCTGAAGTGTTCTCAGCATGTCTGCGATGAGGACGTAACCAGATATACCCGTGGACACTGATCTACAAAATGTACAAATACAGAGCCGAGGCCGCACACACAAAGTGCATACAAGCAATAACATCTTGAAGAGGAAGAATGGCAAAAAACGACAATTCTACTGGTAAATAAAGAGGGTGCGTGATTTTTTTTATTTGTTTCAGAAAAGACCCCAATATTTGTACACAAATGCAATGTTATTATCAGACTTTCATCCAGGAACATTTTTAAATGTTTTACTTGAATTCAGTAGTTGAAGTCATTTATTTGCACAAAACCTGGTAAGAGTTTTATCTCAATTTCTTTGAGGCTGTATTTAGAAGTGAAATTTGTCAGCGAGCACACCAGTCAGTGTCCTTATTTATTTATTTCTTTTTCTTACTTATGCATTGATCTGATCACTGACAATATGCGGTAAAGGTAAAAAGAGCTTGGACTGCCAAAATAAATTGCATGATTACTGATAATCTAAGTGTGTTTATGATTAATGCAAAATTTTTGTGATTAATCACGAGTTAATTTGTTAATTTTGACGACTGTAGTTTTTTTTACAGCTGAACTAAAACATTTTGGGGGACTAAAACCGAATGAAAAAAACAAACAAAACATTTTTGGTAAAAGCGGAAAAGAACAGTTCATATTAAAACCAGGGTGTATGAAAAGTAGTACCACTTTACATGTTCTTATTCACTCCAAATCATTATTTAAAGATAAATATTTGAGTTAAGTAAGTTCTTTGTGTTTTAGGTAAATAAACAAGCTGGCTGTAATTAGAGAATTTATAGTATCGACTCGTTGGTAGAGTGGCTGTGCCAGCAATCGGAGTGTTGCTGGTTACTGGGGTTCAATCCCCACCTTCTACCTTCCTAGTCACGTCCGTTGTGTCCTTGGGCAAGACACTTCACCCTTTGCCTCTGATGGCTGCTGGTTAGCGCCTTGCATGGCAGCTCCCGCCATCAGTGTGTGAATGTGTGTGTGAATGGGTAAATGTGGAAATACTGTCAAAGCGCTTTGAGTACCTTGAAGGTAGAAAAGCGCTATACAAGTATAACCTATTTATCATTTATTTATAATTATAGAAATACTGAATTCTGCTGAGTTGACATAATTTCATCCAGGGCGAAGGTCTCCTTTGGGCCGTGGCATTTACATGCATCTGTCACCTGCTTTGTTCTACAACACTTCATGCATAAGGCAGCGAGCCTTTATGATTCATATATAATCACATCAAGCGTACAGCACAACGCACGCCGTTTCACGTGCACATACACGGCGGGCCAATGGGAGACGGTCGCTGGGAACAGCGCTCTGCGTCTGACTTGCTTCATGCTTCGTGTGCCGACGACTCGAGTCCCCGTTCGAGACTCTTTTTCTACGTCCCGAGCGGATTGACGCGTCTTGGACACCCGTGCTTCCTTGTCACTGCATGTCCTCCCTCCAGCCGAGCTTGTTTTGCCTGTGACCTTTCAGCAGATTCCCCTGGCATCGCTGCAGCCTGCAGTCATTTGCAGTTTTCTCGGTCACAAGCAGCATAGTAAACGCCTCCAAATGGGGTCGTAAACTGCATGTCGGGCATTGACCTCGCACCTTTTATGACTTTTACAACAGTGTGCCTTGTTGTCATAATGATAACGTTCAAAGGGCCGCTCATCAACAACGCCCGTTTGCATGGATACATTTGTTTGCCCTTCAGCTTGGGATCAGGGCTATATTTAGACAAGAGAAGTATGCTAATGAGCTCCTGGAAGGCATATCTGACAGCTTTGAACACACACTCTGCCAAGTCCATAATCTTTACCCCAAATTCTCGGTCTTTCTATTTTTTTCCCAGCTTGCACTGATTGTTGAAATGCTTACAGGGTTGAATGACGTGGAGATGGGTGTACAAGGCGAGAGGAGTTCTCACGTTGATTAGGCGGGAAAAAAGGGGGAAAAAAGATTACATAACTACTTTCCTTGATGACGATAAGAACTATTTGGTGTCAATCTGCAGCGTTTTTTAATATAACTCATCTAGATCAGGCTGTTATGTTTCTTCCCGCTTGGCTTCCTGTCGAGATGAGGACAAGCCAAGTCCGCCCGTTTCATCTAAAATTAACTGATATCACTTTCAGGGCGGCTGATTTTTGTTATTTAGGATAAGAAAGTAAGAAAAAAAAAGAGAACATGAAAGCGAAAGAAAAACACATTTTGACAGTAAGAGCTGCTAGATATAAAGAAGGGAACATTGGCTTAAGGAAGACTGGGCTCGCTGTTTCAGATTAGAAGTCAATTTCTAGAAATCTATAGCGGTTATTTTTAAACCCCAGGAAAATCGCTTATCTGTGAGTATCTGGGTTAGTCTGAGAAAAGGGAGTGTTGGAAGGTATAAAGTATTTTACGCCTACATTTGGTGGTAAAGGAAAAACTACAGTGGAGAAGTCAGTCTTTTTTTGCGAGGCACAATATGTCTTCCCATATTTCTCCTATAGGATATAATGTAAAGTTAATTTATTTTTCATTGAATTATTGTTAGAATAATTATGTGTAAGTTATCACACAACTCTTATGCTGAAAGGCCGTTGCTATAGTTATTATCAATTGTGCTGAAGTTGTACTTTTTATCTGTGCAAAGGCACAACTTGCAATCTTGGATTGCAGTCGTCTCTTATCAGTGTTTGTGTCCAAAACATCGAGTACCGTGACGCAGACAAAGCAGAGACAGGGCGATATCATGAGTGTCAGCACATTTGCATTTCTGAATAATCATATATTGTGTCTAACTGGGGCTGCTGAAATTATCCCCCTTCCTTCAGAAGCAGCCTCAGTGATGTAACCAGGGACCTCCCAAATAAATAGAGGAGCACGTGGGACTGGACCTTAGAGCGTAGGTTGGATCTGTAACAAAGAGTACAGCCCAAAACGTCTCTCCTCATTGAGCTAAATTGAACTCTGTCCCTGCATGATTCCTTGCTTCTTGTCTGTTTAATAGATGTCATCAGTGTTTGAACCTGACACCACTCCAGCATAAAACTTTCTTAAGTATACAGGAATTGTATTAAGTAGCATTTTTACCTGTCAAGTACAGAATAAAGATCGGTTAGTTACCCTCGGTAAATCAAAGCTAAAATAAAGTACAACCTAAAAACACATTAGGTATGTTTCTTGTTACATTTGCCATTAAAAATTTGCAAATTATTTACTCAAATATTTGCTTGGATAAAATAATAAAACATCCGTTTAAATATTTGACGATTGAGCGATTAAATCAATTGATCCAATTAGAAAAAAGCTTTGATTTCTATTGTATTGCTTCGATATTTTGTTTAGATAGTGTAAGACGCAAACATTGTTCCCGCAGTACTGCTCCAACAGAGCGGTGCACCGATTGATGAAGTAGCTCATGCTGCAGGTGACGTGGCCTTTGTGTTTGTGTGGCAGAAACAGCAGAGTGCCTAGAAATGGCTTACAGAAACACCGCAGTGCTGTGATTGGTCAGTTTTTTGCAGAGGAGGGTCCCTGAGCACTGGAGAGCAGAAGTTGTGCTTGAGATGGTAAAGATAAAGCAACAGTGATCGAACATCTGCATGCAAATTGATATTGTGTACCAAGTATCTTGGAGCGCTCTAAAAAATAATTACTGAATGTGTCGTTTTTCAGCTTCAGCTTTTTAGTCCAGAATAAGTCAAAGTAAGAACACTCTTTTCAACTTTTATTGTCAATCATGTGCTAACAGGTTCAATTACGACGCATTTTCTTTCTCGTGCACACGCGTCTGTCTTTTTCTCTCAAACATCAATCATTTTTTTCGGCTTGGTATGTTTACGAACCTGGTGACTCTGAACATCAGTAACACATTAACACCAGAAAGTTGTTACAATAGTTATTTAACAGATTTGTTTATATTCAATTACGTAGCTCTCTCTTGTCCCATGTCCTAAATGCCCAAATTCGCCCATCCTCTGCCGTGAATCGTTCAGTGGCTACACAGTCCATCTTTTCCTCTGGTTTATAAGTAAAAAGCCAATTAAAAGTAAACTAATGTTTCTGAATGATTAGTTCAAGTGCCAACAATGATGTCAATGTTGCGGTTGTCATTGCTCACTCTTCACTAAAAGGTACCTATCTCGTCAACGACAGCAGCAGTTGCTCCTTCGGGAAACGCTGCCCTTAGTGGCTTGGAGGAGAATTACATGTCACGTGCCAGACTTGACGGAAGAGCTATAAAGGAATCAAGACGCCGTCAGAGAGGACGGGATGCAAGCTAAGTGACGCAAGAGTATATTTCAGCATTTAGCGTCTATTAGGTCTGGGTGATTATATGGTCGTGATCCGTCATTGTGATTAATTTCAGTTTGATCACGGTGATCAACCGTTAGCATATATTACCTCGATCAAACATGGCAGAAATGTCTGTTGGAAGATACTGCAGTAGTTAACAATAGGGAAGCAATAGTGCATGGTATAATCCTGCACAGAACAATCAGCTTTTATTGTCTGTAAATGTTTGTGTGCGTGTATTTGTGTGAATGCGTTTGTGTATGTGTGTGCGCGAAAATCAATAATGTTCAATCAGAGGTGTTCCTCTTCCCCCTTACACAGCTGGAAGTGGAGCCCAGAAGAATACAATTAAGAAATATGGCTAACTACTTAACTGTAGTATTTGTCCTGACTGGGAGATTATACACACCTACTAATTTGTTCAGAAAAAAAAATATTTTTACACCTAAATATTTTTTAATCAGACTTTTTGTCTGCTCTGATTTAACTCCTCTGATATGACATGTACTAAAACAACTTTGCAGACAAACACTTTGTGTTCAAATCATTTTTGAGTTTGTGGATAAAAACATTTTCTTCCTGAAATAATCATTAAATGTGTTGAATGTGTTCGTACACATTATTTTGCAATACCTCAAACTCAAACTGCACTTAAATGCATTTTCATTAAACATAAGCTACCGAATTTGAGTTAAAAAAATTAAAAATAAAATCACAATCTGGGTCACCGCTTGCCGTCTGCCAAACTGCTGATGTATACAAGTAATCAATGAATCAAAAAAATAATTTATCATTAGAAAGGGATGTTTAGTATTTGTTAACTTGAAATAAAAGTCTACATATACACATTCACTGTACAAACATACATATACACATCCTGTACATATACATTCACTGTACAAACATACATATACACATACTGTACATATACATTCACTGTACAAACATACAGTATATACACATTCTGTACATATACAAGTACATATAAATACCTACACTCATGCACATAATCACATGTCATCAAACATATATTAATGTTGTTGCCCTAGAGTAAACTGGGTAACACATGGCACACTGACAAGGCTTAACCTATTGTTACTATAACAATCTACAAGGTTAATATAGGTTGCTTTTCTTTCTTCCCCTCCATTTTTCTGCATTCTTTTGTATCTCTAGTTATCATTAAATATATGTATTGTTGCATTTGAACAACTGTATTGTTAATAGAGGTAAATTATTGGTATTGTTTATTATCAATAGCGCTATTTCTATTGGTATTTGTATTGCTCCATTTGTAGTGTAATAATGCTCATTGTCATTTCTGTATTATCTATTTCGCTAACCGCTTCTTTGCTATCACTTTTACCATCATATTTGTACATGTCGTATTTGCTGATGTTGCTCTATTGTTGTTGTTGTTGTGTTTGCTGCTGTTTTTGTCTCTCTGTCTTATCCCCCTCTTGTCCCCGCAATTTCCCCCTCTGTCTTCCTTTTTTTCTCTTTCTATCCCCTCCTGCTCCGGCCCGGCTGCACCAAATGATAATATAAATACATTTAATAAAGTCAAATACAAATAAGGCAACAAGAGAAGTATCCCACACTTCTCTTTTGTAAAGTAAATCTGAACAGCCGTTATGGGCATCTACATCAACTATATGATTTGCTTGAGAAGCTGGACAGGACCAAAAAAAAAAAAAAAAGAAATAAAAGTCTTATAGTAGTCAATACACCTTTGATACGTTGTTTACTGCAGAATGCAGTTTGTGATGACAAGCAAAAAAACAAAATAACTTGAGGAAAAAAAGTTGTTCTATTTATTCCGACAAAAAAAAAGTGAAAATGTGGCCCAAAAACTGAGGTACGGACCGTAGCGTGGGGTACCTGTACCGTTGCAACATTAGTAAACACAATTATAGATATGTACAAAATGACAGTAGTCAGGTGTTAGAATATATTACCTCAGTCAAACATGGCAAAAATGTCTGTAACAAGATACGACATTATAGTAAACAGTAGGGATGCAATGGTACTCGGTATAATCCTGCACAGGATAATCCGCCTTTATTGAAATATCAAAAATCGTGGTATTACTCAAGATCAAATGATATTAAAAAACGAATCGTGATCAATTTGTTTGCCGACATGTAATTGATTAGTGGTGCGGCGGCACAACAAAATAAAAACCGCCACACCTTAAGGCCTACTGAAATGAATTTTTTTCATTTAAACGGGGATAGCAGATCCATTCTATGTGTCATACTTGATCATTTCGCGATATTGCCATATTTTTGCTGAAAGGATTTAGTAGAGAACATCGACAATAAAGTTTGCAACTTTTGGTCGCTGATAAAAAAAGCCTTGCCTGTACCGGAAGTAGCGTGACGTCACAGGTTGAAAGACTCCTCACATTTCCCCATTGTTTACACCAGCAGCGAGAGCGATTCGGACCGAGAAAGCGACGATTACCCCATTAATTTGAGCCAGGATGAAAGATTCGTGGATGAGGAACGTGAGAGTGAAGGACTAGAGTGCAGTGCAGGACGCATCTTTTTTCACTCTGACCGTAATTTAGGTACAAACTGGCTCATTGGATTCCACACTCTCTCCTTTTTCTATTGTGGATCACGGATTTGTATTTTAAACCACCTCGGATACTATATCCTCTTGAAAATGAGAGTCGAGAACGCGAAATGGACATTCACAGTGACTTTTATCTCCACGACAATATATCGGCGAAGCACTTTGGCTACGGAACTAACGTGATAGCATCTGGCTTAACTGCAGATAGAAACAAAATAAATAAACACCTGACTGGAAGGATAGACAGAAAATCAACAATACTATTAAACCATGGACATGTAACTACACGGTTAATGCTTTCCAGCTTGGCGAAGCTTAACAATGCTGTTGCTAACGACGCCATTGAAGCTAACTTAGCAACGGGACCTCACAGAGCTATGCTAAAAACATAAGCTATCCACCTACGCCAGCCAGCCCTCATCTGCTCATCAACACCCGTGCTCACCTGCATTCCAGCGATCGACAGAGCGACGAAGGACTTCACCCGATCATAGATGCGGTCGGCGGCTAGCATCGGATAGCGTGTCTGCTATCCAAGTCAAAGTCCTCCTGGTTGTGTTGCTGTAGTCCGCCGCTAATACACCGATCCCACCTAAAGCTTTCTTCTTTGCAGTCTTCATTATTCATTAAACAAATTCCAAAAGATTCACCAACACAGTTGTCCAGAATACTGTGGAATTTTGCGATGAAAACCGAGCTTTTTGTATTGGATACAATGTGTCCGAATACTTCCGTTTCAACGATTGACGTCACGCGCATACGTCATCATACATAGACGTTTTCAACCGGAAGTTTAGCGGGAAATTTAAAATTGCACTTTATAAGTTAACCCGGCCGTATTGGCATGTGTTGCAATGTTAAGATTTCATCATTGATGTATAAACTATCAGACTGCGTGGTCGGTAGTAGTGGGTTTCAGTAGGCCTTTAAAAATGAGGGTGTTTACATGAAAACTAATTAAGGTGCTATATTTTATGAATTAATACATGTAGCCTATTTTTTATGCACCGTCAACTATCAATGCACTGAAAATCGACTTTGATCACCGAAACAGCACTGCCAAAACAGGATGTTGTGATGACCTAAGTAAGACACATGCAATTGTCAGGAGCCTTGGCAGCATGTCTGCGATGTGGACTTTAATATATCTGAGATATACCCACAGGCACAGCTATCAACAAAATGTACAAATATTAATAGAACAGTAACGCTCTTTCAACAAGAGAAATTGCACGGGAGGCCGCTTTGCCACAACTTTGCACCAGATGCTGGCGGCTTGGGCCATGGGGCGAGAGCTCTCCAACCGCGGCACAAGCACAGCCTCGCACTCCAGCCCAACCGACCTAGCCCTTAGAGCCAATCCTTGTCCCGAAGTTACGGTTGTGATTTGCTCACTCCCCTTACGCACCTTGTTCTGACATGCCAGAGGCTAGTCACCTCGGAGACCTGCTGCAAACATGGGTATACGGCAGTGGCAATTGCTCTAAGACTGCAAGAGAAGCTGAGCTTCCCTTAAGGTGTTCGGGTCTGTGGGACCCGTTTTCATTTTTTATTAATAGAAAAATAATACAATTAATACATTTTTCAAACTGAGACTCACTGACTTTGGCTCATTTTCTGTGAAGAACATATATCAGAATACATATTTAATGACCACACACCCCCCCCTACACATTTCTATTACATATAAGATGTACAGGTCCACTGGACCCAAGGCTAATAGAAGTGTGGAAATTGATGTTCTGTGTACCACCCACACACACACACACACACACACACACACACACACACACACACACACACACACACACACACACACACACACACACACACACACACACACACACACACACACACACACACACACACACACACACACACACACACACACGAGGCCTAGACAGGAGGAGTACAGAGTGTAGGTACACAGAACATCAGAGGGTCAAATGTGCGAGAAAATGAGAGCAGACAGTGTTGACAAACAATGTTGTAACCTTGTGTGGGAACCGCAGGTGCAGAAACACAAAAGAAGAATCCCTGTGGGATGCAGAAACTGGCAGAGAAATTTTCCGTGCAACGTTCATATTGTTGTTACTCAGCCAGCGTTTGTGGGGTTGATGGACCCGTTGCATTTTGTGGCTTTTAATGCCTCACAATCAAACACTTTTATGTTAAAATACTGAACAGATGTTTATTGGGATAAGGTAAACATCTGTTCAGTATTTTAACATAAAAGTGTTTGATTGTGAGGCATTAAAAGCCACAAACACTTTTATGTTAAAATACTGAACAGATGTTTATTGGGATAAGGTAAACATCTGTTCAGTATTTTAACATAAAAGTGTTTGATTGTGAGGCATTAAAAGCCACAAAATGCAAAGGGTCCATCAGACCCACAAACGCTGGCTGAGTAACAACAATATGAACATTACACAAGGGTTAAATTATAAAAAAGTGGTCAAATATGTACTTTTGTATTTATATTTAATTGACGAAATACACGCTAGAATGTGTTCAATTTTTGTTTATAATCAGCTACTATAGCTGACGTAACTTTCTTCTCATTCATTGTCGTTGCGTCACAGTGCATTAAACAGTGTTAAAGCCAACTGACCATTGCTTTCAATAGCGTAGTACATAGTGAGTTGTTCCACTGCAGCCAAACTAGACAGTCATTTGATAAATGTTCGGCTTTGGAAGTGAATGAGGTGGGCTCGGCCTCGGCTGGACGTCAGGCTTCCGCATGATGACTGGATGATCTATCGGCGGCTGAATCCCTTTTTGAGTGACAGCAAAATGAGAAAACCAGCGATCTTGAAATATAAACCACTGCCAGAGCATTTTTCTACTTTCATCACATTGTTCCCTGTTGATAAGGAGAATTTTACCATTCATAACGTGATGTTTTCTTTGGAAAATCTAGCATTTTTAGATCTTTTAAATCGGGTATTGGAGAGTATTCCTTTTTAGAGAGGAGCTGAAAATGAGCTTTCCCTATTCAAAAGACCGGCTACTGACACTGGTATGCGACCTGTGTTACATTGTACAATGACAAAAATAGAGCAAAACGATATGTCACAAAAAATATTATATACGTCCAGGACTATAAGCCGCTACTTTTTTCCAACGCTTTGTACCCTGCGGCCTTTAAAATGGTGCGGCTAATTCATGGATTTTTCTTTGCTAACGGCTATAATGTTTTGTATTAAAAAAATTGCTTTCAGATGACACCGACACGGAAAAGGTGTGTTATTGTTTGTGCTCTGGCGGCATCGGTTGAACGAGTTTTCTCACCGCAGGTGCTGCGGGTTGATTATCTACTTCCTGTTTTGTGCCTTGAACCAAAAGTATGACCGTCCATAGCGTTTCAGTTTCAAAGGATTCTTAATTCATCACTCCAAGCAATGTTTGTAAGTTTTACAATACAACTAAAACAATTTATAATTACTAACCGTCTCACATATGGATGTCTGCAGGAGTGTTTTCATGCATATTTGTACATGCTATTGTAATGTTATCGAATATGCTAACACGTTTACAAGTGTCTGTGTTAGCATTATTAACTTTCAATGGCATTCTTTTTTTATTGTTTCAGTTTCACAAATTCACTAAAACGTCATTGAGGCGTTATTGAGTCAGTTTAGCTGATTGGAGAGCTACCAGCTAGTAGTTCCATTAAGATGACTTCTGCTTTGTTGGATCAGCTGTTTTACTGCCGCATTACAGGCACAGTTTGGAAACAATATAAGGTATGTAAATAATAATTTATCAAATCTTTCGTATCGGTATACACTACCGTTCAAAAGTTTGGGGTCACCCAAACAATTTTGTGGAATAGCCTTCATTTCTAAGAACAGGAATAGACTGTCGAGTTTCAGATGAAAGTTCTCTTTTTCTGGCCATTTTGAGCATTTAATTGACCCCACAAATGTGATGCTCCAGAAACTCAATCTGCTCAAAGGAAGGTCAGTTTTGTAGCTTCTGTAAAAAGCTAAGCTGTTTTCAGATGTGTGAACATGATTGCACAAGGGTTTTTCTAATCATCAATTAGCCTTCTGAGCCAATGAGCAAACACATTGTAACATTATAACACTGAGTGATAGTTGCTGGAAATGGGCCCTCTATACACCTATGTAGATATTGCCACCAAAAACCAGACATTTGCAGCCAGAATAGTCATTTACCACATTAGCAATGTATAGAGTGTATTTTCTTTTAAAGTTAAGACTAGTTTAAAGTTATCTTCATTGAAAAAATACAGTGCTTTTCCTTCAAAAATTAGGACATTTCAATGTGACCCCAAACTTTTGAACGGTAGTGTATATCTGCAGTTTATAGTCCAGTGCAGTTAATATATGTAAAAAATGTATTTCTTCTCAAATTTGGTAGGTGCGGCTTAAATACCAGTGTTCTCTATATTAGTGGTTCTTAACTTTGTTGGAGTACCGAACCCCAGAAGTTTCATATGCGCATTCACCGAACCCTTCTTTAGTGAAAAATAAAAGTTTTGTTTTTTTTCAAATTCAGGACAAAGTTATGTTTTTTTTACTGGTGCCACAAAATGAACCACAACAAATTACACACCTGCAAATCAGATGGAAAATTAGAGGGAACATTGTTTAGGGCAGGGGTCGGCAACCTTTACCACTCAAAGAGCCATTTTGGAAAAGTTTCACAAATTAAAGAAAACAATGGGAGCCACAAAACAATTTGAAAATTTAAAATGAAAAACACTGCATACAAAGCTTAAATTGCTTTGCGCTATGTTAACCAGGGGTCTCTGACACACGCACCGGTAACGAATCTTAATATGGAAATTTAATGTTAGTGCGGCCCGCGACTTTTAATTGAATGGTGCTTTGATAGCGTCTTTCTTGCCAACCCTCTCAATTTTCCGGGAGACTCCCAAATTTCGGGACGTGCTGGCACTGCTTTTAGCGCCCTCTACAGTCTGCCCAAACAGCGTACTTGCTTGGTTACATGTAGAATGCAGCTTTTGCTTGCTCACGTAAGTGCCAGCAAGGCATACTTGTTCAACAGCCACACAGCTTACACTAACGGTAGTC
>NC_084740.1:30702346-30739846 GCF_033978785.1 Entelurus aequoreus
AACAGTGTATAACATTTAAGACAAGTTGTGTTACTCTATTTGTGTAAATCTTTCAGCATCCAACATATAAACACTGATCATTCCACACATATCTTTCTTTGGGTGGGAATTGCATTCCTCCAAAAAAGAGGCTAAACAATATGCAGATTTTGTTTGAGTAAATGAAATGTTTTAGTTAAATGCAAGATGTCTGAGGAGTAGGTGGAAAAGCTCTTTAGGTTCAAGTTTGAAATTGCATAAAAAAATAAAAAAAGAAGTGAAGAAAGAGAAAAAAATTGTCGATTTGAGTAGCTTTTACCATCCACTATAAATGCAAAATAATGATACCACAGGACCGTATTTATTTCTAGTGCAATCCTATAATTTAGTCGTGAAATTTGCAATGTCAACTATCAAAAGTGCTTTGCCTAAATGTGTCCAAAATACATCCCTAGCTCATTGAGCAACCATTTTTTCGCATCTCCAAACCAATTAATGCACACGCACAAGCCATGCGGGTGTAAGTGTTTAAAGATTAAGATTAAAGATTAAAGTACCAATGTATCCTCATCCCTTATGCTTCCTGTCTCCAGTTTCTTTCTCGCCTGGCCAAGCAAATATTCTTCCAAGGAGATGCCATTAATTAGCGTCCCTCTCAAATACATGACAGGTTGTGAGGTCAGCTTTTTGCATCATAACCTTCATTGGCTGTTTATGCACCGATGAGGCCAGTCTGACTTACAGTGTTAGGACACATCTTCCATCACAACCCACAAAACATTTATTTTACATATTAGCAGTTAATAGGAACTAGGGTTGTACGGTATACCGGTATTAGTATAGTACCGCGATACTAAGGAATCCTGTTCGGTACTATACCGCCTCTGAAAAGTACCGGTCCGCCACCCGCCACCCCCCCTCGCACCCCGTCGTCTTCACGTTTGTCATTGCTGGTTTACGAGCAGACGAGCATGTTCGTCAGTGCACAATCACAGAGTACTTACAAGCAGACACAGTGTGTAGACAGAAAAGGGAGAACGGATGCATTTTGGATTAAAAAGTAAAGATAAAGGTGAAGTTATAACACTGAAACGCCCACCGGAAGAGGTGCTTTAAGACATGGCTAGCTAGCTAGCAGCTAAAGTCCAGCCACAGTCGGCAGTGTTTTAGTTACTTCTAAATCACTAATCCTCGCCTCCATGTCGACAAATAAAGTAAGTTTCTTACAAGTATCATCCCTGCAGGAATGAGGATTAGCTAAACATGCTTCACTACACACCGTAGCTCACCGCCGTCTATGGTGGATCTACACCTAACATCCACTGTAATGATACCAAATACAGTAGCGTATCTAGTCGATACTACTAGGATTACGTCAATATTTTTTGGCATGACAACATCTTCTTTCGTTTATTTTAAATTTGTATTATGTTCATAAACTCAGGAAATATGTCCCTGGACACATGAGGACTTTGAATATGACCAATGTATCTCTTACGACTTGGTATCGGATTTGTACAGCCCTTACCTTACCTACTTTCACTCTACATTGCTGAAAAGACACGTAAAAATTGGCTTTGATGGACGCTGCTGCTGCTACACTCTCCGGTTGTGCTGCAAAACACCTGCCAGCGCCAACATCGTCAATTTTAGAAAAAACCTGGGACTGATGGAACAACTTTGACAAGCAAGATTTTTTTGGTTTGTGACATAAGAAAAGTGCGACGAGGGATCCAACAGTAGAACTGTTGACACTGTTGATTTACTGGAGAAACAGCCCAGCGCTAGCCCGCTAATTTGCTTAAATGCTAACATGATGTGTTTAAGTGTAGACAGAGACAGTTTTGACACTACTATCTTGGGGCGGTATAGCTCGGTTGGTAGAGTGGCCGTGCCAACAACTTGAGGGTTGCAGGTTCGATCCCCGCTTCCGCCATCCTAGTCACTGCCGTTGTGTCCTTGGGCAAGACACTTTACCCACCTTCTCCCAGTGCCACCCACACTGGTTTAAATGTAACTTAGATATTGGGTTTCACTATGTAAAGTGCTTTGAGTCACTAGAGAAAAGCGCTATATATAAATATAATTCACTTCACTATCGTAAGTGAAGGGGCGTTTTTTAAAGTGCCGTTCATTTGGACGAGTTTGCAGTCTAAAAAAATAACACTTTTTAAAGAATATTTAAAAAAATGTACACCAACACAACATTAAAAAAAGAATAACAAATTAGAAATCGAAGTTAAGAAGTCTACAATTGATATGGAAAACATTATTGAAAAAAAAAAAACAAGTGATTAAGTGATGGGTAATTTTCCGAAATTGTCTCAATAATACTTAGTTGGGTAATACTAAACAAAACAATGAGCACCAACTTTACAGAAGTGACAAAGTGAAATAACGCAAAAGCAAATTTGCTAATTATACAAATAATCAAGCAATACAAATAAGCACAAAAAAAATTATTTTTCTTACTACCCATTGTTTACCTGTATCTCACTTTTTTTGTCAGGGGCGCCGGAAGTTGGCAGACCCGTCAGCGATCCTGTTCTGTCTCCCTGTAATGTTTGTCTGATCTTGAATGGGATTGTGCTGAAAATTGTTATTTCCCCCTCGGGGATTAATAAAAGTATTTCTGATTCTGATTGTCTATCAAGGAATTTCAGCCAAATGCCCACCCCAAGCTAATATTACAAAACACTTACAAAAAACCTTAGTCTTAACTTTGGCATAAAGCTCAAATCATTTACCCAACAGATGCATTCTGTTTGTAATTGTCAATTTACCACATGTATTAGTAATTTATTATTTTGCGACTTCGGAGGCATATTTTGTCAAAAAGTGTAGAACCTTAGCACCATTGGACTTAAGTGGTTCCACTTGCTTCTTTTTGACAGCTAAAAATATATCTACACTCTTTCTATAGATTTGTATATCAATTATGAGGCTTTAGGTGGGTATATAAGCAAATGACCAGCCAGCTGTAGACCAATAAGTGAAGGCTAAGTCTGATCCTGTGTGTGCTGCTGCAAGGACTCAGCTGCAAAAAAGGTCTTTAATTAGGAATGGATGACCTCCTTTGGGACCAATTGAAGGACTAGAATGTACTCACACTTTTGCCTTACAAACTTTCATGCAATCTATTTATCATCGGTTATCTGCGAGCTTTTCTTGAGCCTACATTTGTCACCAAGGAGATACTTTCGTAAGCCTCTGGTCATTTCAGGCAGCGTTCAGAATGATTTGTGCAGTCTGGAAAAACCTTCCGACGGATACATCCTGTTCATGTCTTTTTTTCTTTTTTTTTTGAAGTGCTTACATACCCACTGGGCAGATTTGAAGGAGCTGTCAGCCATCAGCTGAGTGACAGAACCATCAGGGAAACGTCATGCGATTTGACGAGCTCATCGCTCCTCGTATGGGGATCGGAGTGGGGACTTAAACACTTTGAATGTGGAATAACTGAAGGGTAGGGAAAGGTGTTTCCAGCTCTCTGCAATGCAAAATCCATTCATAGCGTTAAAACGCGAACTGCATTTTTTTTTGGAATTTTGCCTATCGTTCACAATCATTATGAAACACATGACGATGGATGAATGACAATGACGACAATGGGCAAAATTCCCTAAAAAGTGCAGTACCCCTTTAAAGGCCTACTGAAACCCACTACTACCGACCACGCAGTCTGATAGTTTATATATCAATGATGAAATCTTAACATTATAACACATGCCAATACGGCCGGGTTAACTTATAAAGTGACATTTTAAATTTGCCGCTAAACTTCCGGTTCGAAACGCCTCTGAGGAGGACGTATGCGCGTGACGTAGACCGGGGAACACGGGTATGCCTTCCACATTGAAGCCAATACGAAAAAGCTCTGTTTTCATTTCATAATTCCACAGTATTCTGGACACCTGTGTTCGTGAATCTGTTGCAATCATGTTCATTGCATTATGGAGAAGGAAGCTGAGCAAGCAAAGAAGAAAGTTGTCGGTGCGAAATGGACGTATTTTTCGAACGTAGTCAGCAACAACAGTACACAGCCGGCGCTTCTTTGTTTACATTCCCGAAAGATGCAGTCAAGATGGAAGAACTCGGATAACAGAGACTCTAACCAGGAGGACTTTTGACTTCGATACACAGACGCCTGTAGAGAACTGGGACAACACAGACTCTTACCAGGATTACTTTGATTTGGATGACAAAGACGCAGACGTGCTACTGTATGCAGCTTTGGTTTCTAAACATTTGATCGCTTGACCGTATGTGCGCAACTTTTTTTTGCGTATGTACGTAACTTTTTTAAAATATATAAGCTTTATGAACCTTGGGTTAGGTGAACGGTCTTTTGGGCTGAGTGATTGTGTGTGTTGATCAGGTGTTTGAATTGTATTGGCGTGTTCTATGGAGCTAGGAGCTAGCATAGGAGCTAGGAGCTAGCATAACACGTACCGTACCGTACGTGCGCGTCATGTACGTAACTTTTTAAAAATATATAAGCTTTATGAACCTTGGGTTAGGTGAACGGTCTTTTGGGCTGAGTGATTGTGTGTGTTGATCAGGTGTTTGAATTGTATTGGCGTGTTCTATGGAGCTAGGAGCTAGCATAGGAGCTAGGAGCTAGCATAACACGTACCGTACCGTACGTGCGCGTCACGTACGTAACTTTTTAAAAATATATAAGCTTTATGAACCTTGGGTTAGGTGAACGGTCTTTTGGGCTGAGTGATTGTGTGTGTTGATCAGGTGTTTGAATTGTATTGGCGTGTTCTATGGAGCTAGGAGCTAGCAGAGGAGCTAGGAGCTAGCATAACAAACACGCAGGTGTTATTATGCAGGATTAATTTGTGGCATATTAAATATAAGCCTGGTTGTGTTGTGGTTAATAGAGTATATATATGTCTTGTGTTTATTTACTGTTGTAGTCATTCCCAGCTGAATATCAGGTACCGTGAGTATGCGGCCTTGGCTGCTAAACATTTGATAACTTGACCGTATGTGCGCGTCACGTACGTAACTTTTTAAAAATATATAAGCTTTATGAACCTTGGGTTAGGTGAACGGTCTTTTGGGCTGAGTGATTGTGTGTGTTGATCAGGTGTTTGAATTGTATTGGCGTGTTCTATGGAGCTAGGAGCAAGCAGAGGAGCTAGGAGCTAGCATAACAAACACGCAGGTGTTTTTATGCAGGATTAATTTGTGGCATGTTAAATATAAGCCTGGTTGTGTTGTGGCTAATAGAGTATATATATATGTCTTGTGTTTATTTACTGTTGTAGTCATTCCCAGCTGAATATCAGGTCACCCCCGGCTCTCACAGCATCTTCCCTATCTGAATAGCTTCAACTCCCCACTAGTCCTTCACTTGCACTTTACTCATCCACAAATCTTTCATCCTCGCTCAAATTAATGGGGAAATTGACGTTTTCTCGGTCCGAATCTCTCTCACTTCATGCGGCCATCATTGTAAACAATAGGGAACTTTGCGTATATGTTCAACTGACTACGTCACGCTACTTCCGGTAGGGGCAAGCCTTTTTTTTTATCAGATACCAAAAGTTGCAATCTTTATCGTCGTTGTTCTATACTAAATCCTTTCAGCAAAAATATGGCAATATCGCGAAATGATCAAGTATGACACATAGAATAGATCTGCTATCCCCGTTTAAATTTAAAAAATTCATTTCAGTAGGCCTTAAAGGCCTACTGAAATGCGATTTTCTTATTTAAACAGGGATAGCAGGTCCCTTCTATGTGTCATACTTGATAATTTCGCGATATTGCCATATTTTTGCTGAAAGGATTTAGTAGAGAACATCAACGATAAAGTTCGCAACTTTTGGTCGCTGATAAAAAAAGCCTTGCCTGTACCGGAAGTAGCAGACGATATGCGCGTGACGTCACAGGTTGTGGAGCTCCTCACATCCGCACCTTGTTTACAATCATGGCCACCAGCAGCGAGAGCGATTCGGACCGAGAAAGTGACGATTACCCCATTAATTTGAGCGAGGATGAAAGATTTGTGGATGAGGAAAGTGAGAGTGAAGGACTAGAGGGCAGTGGAAGCGATTCAGATAGGGAAGATGCTGTGAGAGGCGGGTGGGACCTGATATTCAGCTGGGATTGACTAAAACAGTAAATAAACACAAGACATATATATACTCTATTAGCCACAACACAACCAGGCTTATATTTAATATGCCACAAATTAATCCCGCATAACAAACACCTCCCCCCTCCCGTCCATATAACCCGCCAATACAACTCAAACACCCGCACAACACACTCAATCCCACAGCCCAAAGTACCGTTCACCTCCCCAAAGTTCATATAGCACATATATTTCCCCAAAGTCCCCAAAGTTACGTATGTGACATGCACATATCGGCACACACGTATGGGCAAGCGATCAAATGTTTGGAAGCCGCAGCTGCGTACTCGCGGTACCGCGTCTGTGTATCCAACTCAAAGTCCTCCTGGTAAGAGTCTCTGTTGTCCCAGTTCTCCACAGGCCAATGGTAAAGCTTGACTGTCATCTTTCGGGAATGTAAACAATGAAACACCGGCTACGTGTTTGTGTTGCTGCAGCCGGCCGAAATACACCGCTTCCCACCTACAGCTTTCTTCTTGGCTGTCTCCATTGTTCATTGAAAAAATTGCAAAAGATTCACCAACACAGATGTCCAGAATACTGTGGAATTTTGCAATGAAAACAGACGACTTAATAGCTGGCCACAATGCAGTCCCAAAATGTCCTCTACAATCCGTGACGTCACGCGCAGGCGTCATCATACCGAGACGTTTTCAGCAGGATATTTCGCAGGAAATTTAAAATCGCACTTTAGTAATCTAACCCGGCCGTATTGGCATGTGTTGCAATGTTAAGATTTCATTATTGATATATAAACTATCAGACTGCGTGGTCGGTAGTAGTGGGTTTCAGTAGGCCTATAAGAATAGCATCTGCATGACTTTA
Source organism: Entelurus aequoreus (assembly GCF_033978785.1). Taxonomy (NCBI): domain Eukaryota; kingdom Metazoa; phylum Chordata; class Actinopteri; order Syngnathiformes; family Syngnathidae; genus Entelurus; species Entelurus aequoreus. Next base: position 30,709,302 of record NC_084740.1, read on the forward strand.
TGACGCCAATAAAGCCCTATAACACAACTCTCTCCATAAAACAAGATAGTTAATTCACGTTTAACCAAGACTGCACAGACTTCCAGCTATAAATGATTTAAATGTATGCCTACTTGTACCTCAACTTTAGAGAAGTTTGACACAACGGAAAGTAAACAAAATGCAGTTCGTGATCTGTGTGGGCTGCTTCTCTCCGTCTTTCCGTGGGCGGAAATGATAAGAGGCTCTTGTTTAATTTCACATTTAAAGCAGAAGCTGCCCAGTACAGAAAACACACCTTTTCTCCAAGTTTCAGATATAAACCAAGCAATGCATGTTTGTCGTCTGTAAGGGATTTCAAATGCAAAACACTCAACAAGAACATAAACTGCCGTGCTGTGGAGAGGATATCCTCGGCTTTGTGTTTGGTTGAAGTTTTTCTAATGAAAAGATGTGTCTTCATAGATTGGCTTCCATACCAACCAGCACAAGACGTTATGAGACTAACTGTATCTAGTTAAAGGGACTGGAGGAGATGTGGATGAAGAGACAGGGCTGCGGAGCTGGCGCTGGGCGCCGGGACGGACAAGCTTCACAGTGTCTTGGCTGAATGAGCAGGTATCAGACACCTCGGGCTCCTTGGACGTATCCTCACTCATCCATGCGGACCGGACACTAGCTGAGAGTTGGTGGGCGGCCGAGGGTGGAGTCGGCTCTCTTGGATGCTCCCCCACCCCAGCAGACGATGGCGTGGAGCACCGCAGAGGCCACCACAGTGCATATGTTTTTATTTTGTTGTTTTACGTTTGTGGCTGTGTGTAGAAGTGGCTGGTTCATCAGCTCTGCTCTTTTAATGTCCTTTGTGTTCTTTGATGTTTCCCTCTTACACACGTTTGTGTGCTATGGCTATGAGGTTTTTATCCCTTGGCCTCAGTCTGGAATTTGCTAAATGCCAAAAACAGAAAAGTGTTGTTTTCATGTCAAATGTTAATATACATGCCATAACAGCATTTAGAAATATAAAAAGGTAAGTGTAGCTATACAAATCTTGTAATTGTGAATCTCTGGTTGAAATGTTCAAAACAGTAGAAAATCAGTAAGTACTAGATCAGACTAGGGATGTCCCGTTCCAGGTTTTTGCACTTCCGATCCGATCCCGATATTGTTTTTGCACTTCCGATCCGATACCGATACTGACCGATACCGATACTGACCTATCCGAGAATGTATTAAAGTTTAAAGTTATTTAGCCTACTTAGTTGTCAGAATCATGTTGAAAAGGGTTTTAGTACTCTTGATAATAACTAGCCAGCTGAATTAGGGGAGTTTGAATAATACACAATGGTTGGTAACAAGAAACTGACCTGTTTATTCAAGGATAAACACAAAATAGACAAAATTATACATGCCAAACAGAAATGGCATCATTGAACTAGGGCTGGGCGATATGGCCTTTTTTTAATATTGCGATATTTTAAGGCCATATTGCGATACACGATATATATCTCGATATTTTGCCTTAGCCTTGAATGAACACTTGATGCAAATAATCACAGCAGTATGATGATTCTATGTGTTTTGATTGATTGATTGAGACTTTTATTAGTAGGTTGCACGGTGAAGTACATATTCCGTACAATTGACCACTAAATGGTAACACCCGAATAAGTTTTTCAACTTGTTTAAGTTGGGGTCCACTTAATTGATTCATGATACAGATATATGCTATCAGATATATACTATCATCATAATACAGTCATCACACAAGATAATCACATTGAATTATTTACATTATTAATAATGCGGGGTGTGGAGGGGGGCGCCGGATGTAAGTGTCAAAAAGACAGCCAAAAGAGTTTGATATGAGAATAAATCTAAAGTTAAAATATAGGGTAGAAATGCACCCATTTGCAGGAAATGTAGTCTTGATTTTCAAAATTTTCTTTCAAGGCTTGCATGTCTACATTAAAACATTCTTCTTCATGCTACTTTTAAACTTTCATGCAGAGAAGGAAATCACAACTAAAAAAATCACTAATTTTTTCATACGGTGTTGATGTGGAAATTTTTGCCTCAGCATTTTGATGGTGTGGGCGTGTGGCACCGAATGGAGATAAGCGTCTCGACAGATGTTACAATATTTGAACAATGATGACGAAAACTGTTTTCTCTGTCGTGTCCTTGTGTCGAAAATTGTTATGCGCTTATTTTTTTATTTGATTTTGTGCGTGGCATATAATTGCTATGCTTGAGCAGTGCGCAATTGCACAGGTGCGCACCTTAGAGGGAACGTTGCTCGCACGGCTGCGCTAGCATCACAGCTAACGTTAACCATGCTGCTACCTCTCTGCTCGGGGAGGGCGTATACTTATGTGACGTATGACGTGACAGTATATGACGTGTGTAAGAAGGTGCGCTTGCTGTCTGTGAGGAGACACAGAAAAGAGTGAGAAGAGCCTGTCGTGTAATGCCAGCAGCTAAAAGCAACTGCGTGAGAATCCACAGACCTTTGGATGTGTTGAAGGTGTGCTGGAAAATGCGGAACGGAAATTAGGAAGCGGCAGAAAAGTGGAATGTATTATTTAAATCGGTGCGTTGGAAAACACGGACCGGGGTTTTTTTTTTTAAAACTGGATCTGGATCGGCAATTTCCCATGCCTTGCCGATAAACATTTTTTGGCAAATATCGGCGGCCGATCCGATCCAAATATCGGATCGGGACATCCCTAGATCAGACCTGGCCAACACGCGGCTCGCGAGCCTCATGCGGCTCTTTGGCTGGTTTCATGCGGCTCTTAACTCTGTTATGAGAGTAGCGTATGTGTGTGTGTGTGTGTGTGTGTGTGTGGCCCTTTAAGATATGACAGCATGTGAGGTGAGTGACGTCAGTGAGTGGGTGGGCGAGAGAGGTGAGGGAGCGGTAACAGTGAGCGGTAACAGTGAGTGCGTGCAGGTGCTAGTAGCTTGGTGGATGGCTGCGTGCAAGACACCAATAAAGTTACAAAGTTGCAACAAACCGCCGGCCTCGTCATTCACCCTCGAGTCCGGAGCTGTAAAGACCCACTGCCGGGTAAAGTGAAGGGTGTTACCCCCGAAGTACATCGGCCCTGGAGGAATGTCTCCCCTGCGCTCCTCGACTACGGTCTGGGAGCCGGAAGCAGGAGAGGTGTAACAACTCTATTAGTGCCTTAGTGTTTACCATGAAGTCTTTATTTTGACAGCCCCTCGCGGTAAACTTGTCTGAGTGCAAACTGAGGCAGTATTTGTCATTGATAAAGCCTTCGGCAAATCAAAATTTATGACCAATAAAAACGCAATAAACGGGGACGGAAATTTGACCCGGCAAATATAAACAAAAGAAAACACTGACGGAAAGCGATAATCGAGACAATAAAAAAACAAGCAACCCGGGCGGTAGGTAAAAAAAAAAAAAAAAATTGCTTCCGGGTGACACGCGGGCATCAGGAATTGCGCATCCTTTCTGATTTCAATGCGTACAAAGACACACAAAGTGTAGTAACGCCGACGCTGCTTGACAGTATGACAAAATAAGTCACACTTATATTCTGTAACATTCATAGTTTTAGAAAAAGTGCAGAGGTAAAAATATTCCAAATAACTTCTTGTATACAATGTAAACATAAATAATGCCTCAAAACAAGTTCATTATATTTCAACAAAACACGGCAGACGAGCGCTCGCCCTGCACAGCTGTGTTGTGCTTTGTAGTGCTGTGCCCCTCCCTCACGAATGCTGCTGCGTGCGCTCGCCTCCACAATTTGTTTTGTTTTCAACCCGTTCTTAACCCTGGACGTACATTGAAAATACACGCAACCCTAACTCAAAATGCCGGACATTTGAGGCATTTAGGAAACCCAGCCCGGACAGCCCCGCAAAAGAGGACATGTCCGGGGAAAAGAGGTCAGTCTAACTTAAGAAGAAGAAGCCGAAGCCGGTTTGAGTGACGTCAAACGTGCATGCGTGTGAGATCACAGTAGTACACAATTTGTGACAAGTTTGCTCTCAAAATGGCAGGGACACAAAGCACAGCAAAACGAAAATATGAAGAAGAACCAGGACATTTTTAACAGAGTGGGAGAGTTTATATTTTATTGTTGAATGTAATTGCAAGCCATTCTGCCGTATATGTCAGGCATCATTAGCGCATTTCAAAGCTTCAAATATTCAGCGTCACAAGGAATGCCAGAATTCCCACTAAGCAACATGCATAGTAACAGAAAAAATATTATATTTTTGTTTGTGGACTTGGTTGAACTGAGAGTTTGTGTGTGTGAGACATTACACACAATGTTAATTGTTGAAAATAACTGGCCTGTGGTCTTACTACTGTAGGAGTCATGTTGGGGTGTAACATTTACAATAAATCTGGCTGAGCAGAGGTCTGTGTGTGTGTGTGTGTGTGTGTGTGCGTGTGTGTGTGTGCGTGTGTAAGGGATGGGGTGATGTTCATGTGTGCCCATGTGTAGGGTGTGGCTCTTTGCAGTAACAGTAAAAAAAAAAAGTGTCTCTGAGTAGGGGTGTGGGAAAAACCGATTCGAATTCGAATCGCGATTCTCATGTTGTGCGATTCAGAATTGATTCTCATTTTTTTAAAAATCGATTTAAAAAAAAAAAAAAATTTTTAATTAATCAATCCAACAAAACAATACACAGCAATACAATAACAATGCAATCCAATTCCAAAACCCAACCCAGCAACACTCAGAACTGCAATAAACAGAGCAATTGAGAGGAGACACAAACACGACACAGAACAAACCAAAAGTAGTGAAACAAAAATGAATATCATCAACAACAGTATCAATATTAGTTACAATTTCAACATAGCAGTGATTAAAAATCCCTCATTGACATTATCATTAGACATTTATATGTATAAAAAAAAAAAAACAGTGGTGTCACAGTGGCTTGCACTTGCATCACATCTCATAAGCTTGACAACACATTGTGTCCAATATTTTCACAAAGATAAAATTATTCATACTTTTGGTTCATTTAATAGTTAAAACAAATTTACATTATTGCAATCAGTTGATAAAACATTGTCCTTTACAATTATAAAAGCTTTTTACAAAAATCTACTACTCTGCTTGCATGTCAGCAGACTGTGGTAGATCCTGCTGAAATCCTATGTATTGAATGAATAGAGAATCGTTTTGAATCGAGAATCGTGTTGAATTGAAAAAAAAAAATCGATTTTGAATCGAATCGTGACCCCAAGAATCAATATTGAATCGTGGGACACCCAAAGATTCACAGCCCTAGCTCTTAGTCTCTGACAGGTTGGCCACCGCTGTACTAGATAGTCCACTGCCTTTGTATAAAACAAAAACAAAAAAATTGTATGACACAAAAAATACTCTGCACCCCCTGTAACTTCAAAAAGGGACAAGCGGTAGAAATGGGTGGATAATTCCATTCAAGACAATAATTCAAACCAAATATACAATTTCAGCTGCTACTTTTCTGGCTTCGCGAATAATTCCTATATTGTTTTACTAAATACTAGTGAGTAATGACTTAGGCCTAGGTTGACAAACTCATTAAAGTTCATTTCGGCCTACATGTCAGGCCTCATGTGCTTTTCTACACAAATTAAACCATGCCACGCTATAAATTCACAATATATAGAAAGGGACAAGCGGTATAAAATGGATGGATGGATAATAAATAAACAGGACCCTGCATCACATACAGTACATGTGAACAAGCAACACAAAGTCCCTGAACATAGCTAAACAATAATCATTTACACAACTCATGCATGTAAAGACCAGAATAAAAATACATCAATAAAAATAAAATATATATTTCACTCACCAAAAGTATGGATTTTTGTAGACAAAATGATCCTTGTCTCAAACACTTGAGTCCTTACATGCAGCCATGATGGAGGCAAAATACTTCTTCTTGTGTCGCTTTATAACCAATTTATGGCGGATAATAATATTCTTGTAAGTATAGAAGTACCACTTAACTACTTATTTGTCCATTATTTGTGGGTTAAACATAGCTAAATTAATCGATATAAACAATTTTAGCTGGCGTGCTGTCGTCAGGTGGACGCTGACAGCTCATCACAGGAAACACACATGACGTCATCACACACCTGCTCACTCGCTAGAGCTGATTGAGCAGACTTCCGGTTGGGGTGGCAAAGTAAACAAGTCAATTATTAGCCAATCAGATTGCAGAATCTCGGGAAGGGTTTTTTTTGCGCCAGCCAATCATGTTTAGTTATGCTTTGTGGCTTGTTTGCTTGTTAGCCGTAGTGCTAAGAATTATACTTTTTTTTTTTTTTTAACAACAAACATACATATATAATTCACACAAAAGTCAAGGCACTTTCAACATCAAGGAAAGAGATAGAGTAATAATACTAAAAAATATGAAAAAATAAATAAGTTAAAAAAAAAAGACAAAATGGGCTACCTAAATCACTTTAAATGTTTTTAACAACGATATCAATTTAAGGGCTTAGGACGTCATTTTCGGTTTCGTCATTGAAAATGTTAGAGACGGGATTTATGGCTCTTTAAAAAGGAGCCGCTCAAAAGACTTGATCGTTATTAAACTTTTTTTTAAATCAAGGAAAAAATCAGTCATATGATAGGATATACAACTATTACTCTAATGGTGGGAATTACTGTAAAATGTTGGCGGTTATTTTATTTTTTGTTGTGTTTTCAGTGTGAACATCCATAAGGCGGTGCCATAATTGCATGCTTTGACAGTGACATAAAGTTTAAACATTTTTCTCACCTACAAAAAATATGTAGCGTTTTAACAACATAGGGGAAAAAAACACAATAAGTAAGGATTAAATAAATAAATGGGTTTAAAAAGTATAAATAAAACAAAAAAAATTACTAAAATTATTATTATTTCATTATTTATCATTATTTGACACTTGTGATTTAGGGCTATATAAATAAACATTGATTGATTGATTAATTATGTCAAGATAATGGCACTAGCATTTACTTAATTTAAGAACATTTTTCAACATATTGAGAAAAAAGGTCTCATACTTTTTTTCTATCAAGAAAAGTGCACTTGTTATTAGTGAGAATATACTTATTTTAAGGTATTTTTTGGTTCATTGAGGTTAGCTAATTCTACTTGTTTTGGAAAGTCTTGACAAGCCAAATTTTCTTGTTCTATTAGCAGATAATTTTCCTTAGTTCAAGTAAAATACGCCTAATTTTTTTATTTATTTTTTTCTTGTTTTTGAACACTGACTTTTTGCAGTGTAACAGCGATGGTATCAAAAGAGCAGGTTAAAATGGTTCACTCCCTCATATTGACTGTTGTTTGCCAAAATGATGTTTGAATGTTCAGCAGACAACATCCATGACTAAAATCGGATTGGATACAGGCTGATAAAATACAGTACAGTAAGTAATAATTACATGCATTTATTACAATGAAATAGAAAATGACACTATTGTGAATAATCCAGTGATACAGATTTTAAAACAGCTTTCAGTCATATGCAGGCAGATGGCGGGCACAGAATTACAGGATGTGTGAAATAAAACCCTGTCACCTTTTACATTTGCAGTCCATCATGGCTCTGAATGCATAGTAGGCATTTAGTTGGAAAATAAACGTACAAATCACGAAATAGTTAAATAGCAAACATTGCGTCGTTTGACAAACCTTGCCGTGTTGGTCGGAGTCCGTGTGCAAGGGACAGACGTGTGTTTATGTAAACATCTTTGTCCATGCTAATTAATTGGGACAGGAACCGAGGGAGAGTCCATCTCCAGCTGCTACTCCCTGCCTCCGTTCCCCAGGGTTAACACGCTTCTTGGCGACTATTGTGCACACACACACACACACACACACACACACACACACACACACACACACACACACATATATATATATATATATATATATATATATATATATATATATATATATATATATATATATATATATATATATATATATATATATATATATATATACATACATTCACAGAGAGGGTGGGAGTGCCAAATGTAGCGAGAAAAAGACAGATGAAGAATAGAAGTGTAGTCCAAAGTGACATTTTGCAGCTCTTGCAGTCTAGATGTGAAAACAGGCCTGCAGGTTTGTTAGAGGGAGTGCTGGTGATGAATACAAAGTTGCACGTCACGACACGTCATCATCTTTTCGTACACATTTCAATTCCTTATGAGGATTTTTAAGTAGCTGCCTTACAAGAGTAAAAAGAAGTTAACCGCAGTACAATAAAACCACATAATTAGACCGAACAGCTTGCAGTGATCCAAGCACACCTTTACCCACATGCATACTTTTTAGCTGTGTATTATTGGCCTGAATATAGACGTAAAAAATCTTAAACAGGTTGTCTTATATTCACGGTCTACAGATTTTTTACATGCAAACCAAACAGATAAGTCTGGAAAAGACATGCCGTCTTATATTTCTGGTCTTGGGATTTGTGCATGCAAACCAAACAGTTACAATACATTTGGAAAAGACAGGTTGTATTATATCCGCTGTCTAAATATGCATTAATTGCAAACCCAACAGTTAAGTCTCGAAAACTCTGGTAGTCTTATATTTGTGGTCGAGAAATTTGGGCATACAAACCAAACGGGTAAGCCTTGAAAAGACGGGCTGTCTTATACTTTTGGTCTAGAGAGTTATGCATGCCAAGCAAACAGCTACAGTGAGTTTGGAAAAGACAGTTCGTCTTATATCCGCTGTCTTGAAATATTTACATGCAAACCAATCAGTCAAGTTTCGAAAAGTCTGGTCGCCTTATATTCGTGGTCTAGAGAGTTGTGCATGCAAACCAAACAGTTAACATGAGTTTCGAAAAGACAGGCCGTCTTATATCCGCTGTCTAGAAATATATACATGAAAACCAAACAGTTAAGTCTCGAAAAGACAGTTTGTCTTATATCCGCTGTCTTCAAATATTTACATGCAAACCAATCAGTCAGGTTTCGAAAAGTCTGGTCGTCTTATATTCGTGTCCTAGAAATTTGTGCATGCAAACCAAACAGTTAAAGTGAGTTTCGAAAAGACAGGTCGTCTTATATCCGCTGTCTAGAAATATATACATGCAAACCAAACAGTTAAGTCTTGAAAGGTCTGGTAGTCTTATATCCGCTGTCTTGAAATATTTACATGCAAACTAAACAGTCAAAGTTAAAAAAAGTCTGGTTGTCTTATATTAGAGGTCTAGCGATTTGTACATGCAAACCAAACCATTAAGACTCGAAAAGACAAGCCATCTTATATTTGTGTCCTAGATATTTGTGCATGCAAACCAAACAGTTAAAGTGAGTTTCGAAAAGACAGGTCGCCTTATATCCGCTGTCTAGCAATATATACATGCAAACCAATCAGTCAAGTTTCGAAAAGTCTGGTCGTCTTATATTTGTGGTCTAAAGATTTGTACATGCAAACCAAACAGTTGAGTCTCCAAAAGACAGCCGTTTTATATTCATGTCCTAGAGATTTGTGCATGCAAACCAAACAATTGAAATCAGTTTAGAAAAGACAGGTCGTCTTATATCCGCTGTCTAGAAATATATACATGCAAACCAAACAGTCAAGTCTCGAAAACTCTGGTCGTCTTATATTCGTGGTCTAGAGATTTGTACATGCAAACTAAACAGTTGAGTCTCAAAGACAGTCGTTTTATATTCATGTCCTAGAGATTTGTGCATGCAAACCAAACATTTGAAATCAGTTTCGAAAAGACAGGTCGTCTTATATCCGCTGTCTAGAAATATATACATACAAACCAAACAGTCAAGTCTTGAAAAGGCTGGTCGTCTTATATTCAAGGTCTAGAGCTTTGTTCATGCAAACCAAACAGTTAACATGAGTTTGGAAAAGACAGGCCGTCTTATATCCGCTGTCTTGAAATATTTACATGCAAACCAATCAGTCAAGTTTCGAAAAGTCTGGTCGTCTTATATTCGTGGTCAAGAGATTTGTACATACAAACCAAACAGTTGAATCTCGAAAAGACAAGCCGTCTTATATTCATGTCCTAGAGGTTTGTGCAAGCAAACCAAACAGTTAAAGTGAGTTTCGAAAAGACAGTTCGTCTTATATCCACTGTCTAAAAATATATACATGCAAACTAAACAGTTAAGTCTCAAAAAGTCTGGCCGTCTTATATTCGTGGTCTAGAGATTTGTACATGCAAACAAAACAGTTGAGTCTCAAAAAGACAGCCGTTTTATATTCATGTCCTAGAGATTTGTGCATGCAAACCAAACAATTGAAATCAGTTTCGAAAAGACAAGTCGTCTTATATCCGCTGTCTAGAAATATATACATGCAAACCAAACAGTCAAGTCTCGAAAAGGCTGGTCGTCTTATATTCGAGGTATAGAGCTTTGTTCATGCAAACCAAACAGTTAACATGAGTTTGGAAAAGACAGGCCGTCTTATATCCGCTGTCTTGAAATATTTACATGCAAACCAATCAGTCAAGTTTCGAAAAGTCTGGTCGTCTTATATTCGTGGTCTAGAGATTTGTACATGCAAACCAAACAGTTTAGTCTCGAAAAGACAAGCCGTCTTATATTCATGTCCTAGAGGTTTGTGCATGCAAACCAAACAGTTAAAGTGAGTTTCGAAAAGACAGTTTGTCTTATATCCACTGTCTATAAATATATACATGCAAACCAATCAGTCTAGTTTTGAAAAGTCTGGTCGTCTTATATTCGTGGTCTAGCGATTTGTACATGCAAACCAAACAGTTGAGTCTCGAAAAGACAAAACAGTCTTATATTTGTGTCCTGGAGATTTGTGCATGCAAACCAAACAGTTAAAGTGAGTTTCGAAAAGACAGGCCGTCTTATATCCGCTATCTAGAAATATATACATGCAAACCAATCAGCCAAGTTTCGAAAAGTCTGGTCGTCTTATATTCATGGTCTAGAGATTTGTACATGCAAACCAAACAGTTGAGTCTCGAAAAGACAAGGAGTCTTATATTCGTGTCCTGGAGATTTGTGCATGCAAAACAAACAGTTCATGTGAGTTTCGAAAAGACAGGTCGTCTTATATCCACTGTCTAGAAATATATACATGCAAACCAAACAGTTAAGTCTCGAAAAGTCTGGCCGTCTTATATTCGAGGTCTATAGGTTTGTTCATGCAAACCAAACAGTTAACATGAGTTTGGAAAAGACAGGCCGTCTTATATCCGCTGTCTTGAAATATTTACATGCAAACCAATCAGTCAAGTTTCGAAAAGTCTGGTCGTCTTATATTCGTGGTCTAGAGATTTGTACATGCAAACCAAACAGTTGAGTCTCAAAAAGACAGCCGTTTTATATTCATGTCCTAGAGATTTGTGCATGCAAACCAAACAATTGAAATCAGTTTCGAAAAGACAGGTCGTCTTATATCCGCTGTCTAGAAATATATACTGTACATGCAAACCAAACAGTCAAGTCTCTAAAAGTCTAGGCGTCTTATATTCGAGGTCTAGAGCTTTGTACATGCAAACCAAACAGTTAAGACTTGTAAATACAGGTTGTCTTATAATCACAATCTAAAGATGTATACATGCAAACCAAGCTGTTAAGTCTCGAAAAGTCTGCTCGTCTTATCTTCGAGGTCTAGAGATTTGTACACGCAAACTAAGCAGTTAAAACGTGCTGTCTCGATCTGTGCGCTGTCATGTTTCATTTTGGTACTTTGGGGGCGGGCATGCTTAGACCGCCCCTTCTTTCTGATTGGCTTTGAGCAATCAGAAGTATAGCAGGGCGGGTCATCGTCAATATGTATCAAGATTTACGGAGGAAGAAGTGGATAAAAAAATGTTGGCTGAAAAAGAGGTAAGTTATTGAACTGCTTTGGAGTGATTGTAAGGGTACTATTACTAAAAATATTAATAATACATTTTTATTTATAAAGCACTTTTCATACATTTAAAATGCAGCTCAAAGTGCTTTACATAGTTAAAAACAAAATGAGAAATAACACCCACACCCCATGAAGACAGTCAAACATGTACATAAAAATAAACAAACAACAACAACAACAATGATAATAATAACAACACAATGACAATAGCCAATCACAGGAACCCTCTGGACGTGGAGATCCAAAGGGCTCTTTGAGGAAACACTAGATGATCAAATAAATGGATTAAAAATAATTAAAATACACATCAGGTAAAAGTCCAAAAATAATATGAAATAAGATAAGATATAATCAAACATAAAAATAAACTACAATATAAAAAACTATAAAATAAAATAAAATACAATAAAAACTGAAATATAAATATAATAAGACCATATAAAAATAGGCTAAGATATGATAAAACATAAAAATAAGCTAAGATATGATAAAACATAAAAATAACTAATACTAATAGAATAATCCTGCACATTGGGCCTAATATTTGTGTAGTAAAGTGGTTTTTGAATTCGAGCAATGTAATCTGAAAGAGGTTTAAAATATCAACAATTAATGTTAATATTTTTGAAACAATATACTTCTCATAACATGAGTATCTGTGTGGTGTGCATGAGAGAGTGGAAAGAAAAGCATTGCTATAGTTTCACTTCATCTGCCTTTTTTTTACAACCTACTTGAAGTTGTATTTTTCTTTTTTCTTTTTCTTTTTCAAAGCCAATCAGAAAGAAGGGGCGGTCTAAGCATGCCCGCCCCCAAAGTACCAAAATGAAACATGACAGCGCACAGACCGAGACAGCGCGCGCGCAGAAAGGCACAGCGCGCGCGCAGAAAGGCCCCGCGCACACGCAAGAAGGCGCCGCGCGCGCGCACAAAGGCACCACGCGCGCGCAAAAGGGTGTCGCGCGCGCGCACGAAGTGGAGAATCAGCGCGCGATAACAGTTTTTACGCGCTTGGATTTTTGGTACTAATGTGACGCCATAGATATGACGCCGATTTTCAAGATACCGTTATCTGTCAACGAGTTCAAAAAAACTTCTAAATATTTGATCAGAAATTGGGTCTTGAAAGTTTGGGTCGTCTTATATTACAGGGCAACACAGTGTTCTCATTCTATTCACACTGGCATCTGCAATGTATGTAAGTAGTGTTATTGCATATCTTGTGTTAGCACCTCAACATTACTGCCACCCTTCTGTGGAGTGATTGCATAATAAAAGACAAAATGGACAAAAGTAATAGCAACACAGATTTAGTCCTTTGACTACTTGAAGTGAAATGTCATATTTCAAACATTATTTCATTGATGCAGCACATTGCCTTTTGTAATCATGTATCTACAGGATGTACCGCCGTCGCACCGCATTATGGACCCTGCGGGGAACGTATTTAAAGCGACACCCACAGGCTTTCTTTGTCAAGTGCTGTTGTTTTAAGGTTGCTTTCAAATTCAATGAATTCATATATTCGTGGATTAAATGCACACAGGCAAGGTTTTGTCGTATGTTCGCAGAAGAATGGACGACTTGTTCAAGATTTTTATTTATTTATTTATTTTTTACCTCTGGCTCTGCAGATTAGGAGCTGTGGTTGTGATCCTCCAGCTTGTTATTTTTAAAACAGAGCTGCATTGATTTAAGATGGCTCGCGTCTTTCAAGGGTCTGCGCCTTTAAGGGGAGCACGAGCCAAACAAAAAAAAAAGCGTCGTGTGTGTGTGATGAGCGCCATTGCTTTTTGAAGACGCCGTCATCTACCACGGCCATTTGCCAGCTGAAGGATCAAGAATCGGGCCATTTTGGAAGGATCCGGGACTTCCCTTCAGTACAGCGGGAGGCTCGCAATAAATAATAAAAACAATGTTTGATTCCCTTTAAAGTTGTGTTATTCGGAATAAGTAAGAAGAAATGTGCTTGGAATTCAAAAAGGTGAATGGGAGACTTCAGATCAGTGAGCAACTACTTCGCAGAACTGCCTTTTCCTTTTTCTTCTGCATTTTCGTGACGCATAAAGAAAGGTAGCAACATTGATAAATGTGATGATAACCATAGAACCAAAAAAATGCTATTGTCAGCTTCCCCCATTTCGGCAAAACAAGGTACCTCCCTGCTTGGCACTCAGCATCAAGGGTTGGAATTGGGGGTTAAATCACCAAAAATGATTCCTGGGTGCGGCCACCGCTGCTGCTCACTGCTCTCCTCACCTCCCAGGGGGTGATCAAGGGTGATGGGTCAAATGCAGAGAATAATTTCGCCACACCTAGTGTGTGTGTGACAATCATTGGTACTTTAACTTAACTACCAGGCACTACCGAGCCAGTCCTATGTGATACAAATGACCATAGGAAGGGGGGAAAAAACCTCATAGCCATAGCACACATAAACATGTGTGTCAGAGGGAAACATCACAGAACGGAAAGGACATTAAAGACATTAAAAGAGCAGAGCTGATGCAACCAGCCACTTCTACACACATCCATCCATCCATTTTCTACCGCTTGTCTCTACACACAGCCACAAAAGTAAAACAACAAAAAAATTAAAATAAAAAAAACATGTGGTGTTCCACGCCATCATCTGCTAGGGTGGGGGCAGCATGGACAGAGACAGGAGCAGACCCAACAAAGCAACCAAAAGAGCCGACTCCACCCTCTAACCCACTAACTCGGCCAGTGTCCAGTCTGCATGATTGAGGGCCCAGGTTTGGACTGAATTTTTACCTATTTCTTGTAAGGGGCGCCGGAAGTTGGCAGACCCATCAGCGATCCTGTTCTGTCTCCCTGTAATGTTTGATCCTGTTCTGTCTCCCTGTAATGTTTGATTCTGTTCTGTCTCCCTGTAATGTTTGATCCTGTTCTGTCTCCCTGTAATGTTTGTCTTGAATGGGATTGTGCTGAAAATGTTAATTTCTCCTCAGAGATTATTTAAGTATTTCTGATTCTGATAAGAAAGAAGTGAAAGCATGATGATAATTGTAGAAACTGAAAGTTAACTCCTGGTGCCTCTCTCACTGCACGGTACCTACTTGGTTCACTTCTTTGATGCATTTTACTTGCTAAATCAGGTATTATTTCGAGTAGCTATTTAGAGTACCTGGTACAGCCGAGGTTCTAAGTACGCCTGTCAAAAGTCGCGTTACTTCGATACCAACACACAAAAAATACATCGATACCTGCTTTTTTCAGTATCAATTTCAGTATCCTCGACGTGCTTTTAAAAAAATGATCCAGTGTTTCCACACATTTATTTACACGTGGACGCATGTCACCAATGCGGATTTGGCGCTTCTGGTTCACCCACGCTCGTAAAGAAATGATAATGGTGTGGCCTTATTGCGCTTCACAACACACCTCCATTTTATATTTAGCGAGTAGCAGTACAGTAGGAAGGGGATTCATATGGTCGCGGTTTACCTGACACATGAAACGTGACAAATTGGGGGGGTGCACTATCCACTTTAGCCACCAGATGGCAGTAGAACATTGAATATCTTAAAATGTGTTTTGTGGCAATTCCAACTTTGACCACGGCGCCAGTTGCTATGTAGCGCGGCGCTTTCCATCATTTTCAGCAGACTGCATTGCAAAATGATTAACCTTCCCTCTTCCTTTCACGCGAGATTCACCCAGGAATGGGGCCATATCCCTTCCCTAGAGTACATATTGAACGTGAAAGAAAAGCTGTATTGTGTATTTATTCGGAAATCAAATACAAGTGACAGCAAAGATCCGCCACCACAAGCCCACCCTTAGAAGTGTGAAACCTGACCTTCACCCCTCCAAAAATAGAGCAAAAATACATAATAAAGATTTAAAACATCTAATTAAAAAAATTAAATACAAAAATATATTATTTTCTAAGGAAGAAAAAATGACAGTTTCAAAAAAGTAGTGAATTTAAAAGTACATGAGGTCAGTTTTTTCCCCCTTATCGTGATTTCAAATAAGTATCAATAATCGTGGAAACGACCAGGTAATACTGAAATTCAGGTATCCGGGTATAATGTAAACAGGGCTTAGTTCCTCATTAGTCGAGATTTTGGAATGCAAGGCCAAAAATGATTACAAGAAGCAACATGCTTACAGTACAGTACAGTAGGAAGGGGATTCTTATGGCCCCATTTGAGGCGGTTTACCTGACACATGACACGTGCACTATCCACTTTAACCACTCACTAGAGTGTTGAATATCTTAAAATGTGTTTTGTGGCAATTCCAAATTTGACCACGGCGCCAGTTGCTGTGTAGCGTGGCGCTTTCCATCATTTTCAGCAGACTGCATTGCAAAACGATTGACCGCCCCCCTCTTCCTCTCACTGATTCAATTTGCGTTAAATCCGAGGGGAGAATTGTAACTGGAGGTCGAAGCTTCCTGTACGCAAAAAAAATCTACCGTTGGATTCCAGTCAACACGCTGACAAGCGGAGGTTTTCTTTTTGCAAAAAAAGAGTCATTGAAAGGCAGATAAAAGCAGCCTGTATTGTGTTGGATAGTCATTATTCAAAGCTCAGCGCTCCAAGCAGACGAGGAGGAGGAGAGCTGTGTGGGAGGATATTAGCGCAGGTTGACAGCTACAAAAGCCTGCACACACACACACACACACACACACAACATGACATTGTGTTATGTAAGCCCAAAAGGTATTTTCCCAGGAGAGGAAATGACTATTAAATGTTCACTTCCAGGTAAAGACGGAAGCGGCAACAGGGTGCGGGGTTGCGGGGGGTCAACGCGGGCATGTCAGTTTACAATGTTAGCACGTGTGTGTGTGTGTGTGTGTGTGTGTGTGTGTGTGTGTGTGTGTAATAATAACAGTAAGATGACAGACTATCATCAGCATGGGGTTTACAGTCAACAAGAGCATGAGGAGTCAAGTGTGGCAACAAACAAGTGGACTGAAGAACAAATAGTCAGACTGATCGGCCTCAAGAAGACACGAGAACACGAGAGACGTTCTCTGTTGCCATCACATCACCACCAACATATAGGAAACATTTCAAATACTGTGTAGACTTTTTTTATTCATAATATTCTATTCTTACAAGCTTTTTTTCCTTTCTTTTTCTTTGTAACAAAATACGATTGTATTTATTTATTTGTCTTACGTTTTGCACAGCTTCAACATGAGATATCTGTATATTTTGATCAAGTCTATATGGGTATGTTCCCGCTAATTTAGGTAAGAAATAAAAACAATGTCAAAGTAACTGCAACATTTACAAACCCCGTTTCCATATGAGTTGGGAAATTGTGTTAGATGTAAATATAAACGGAATGCAATGATTTGCAAATCATTTTCAACCCATATTCAGTTGAATGCACTACAAAGACAAGATATTTGATGTTCAAACTCATAAACTTTAATTTTTTTTTGCAAATAATAATTAACTTAGAATTTCATGGCTGCAACACGTGCCAAAGTAGTTGGGAAAGGGCATGTTCACCACTGTGTTACATGGCCTTTCCTTTTAACAACACTCAGTAAACGTTTGGGAACTGAGGAGACACATTTTTTAAGCTTCTCAGGTGGAATTCTTTCCCATTCTTGCTTGATGTACAGCTTAAGTTGTTCAACAGTCCGGGGGTCTCCGTTGTGGTATTTTAGGCTTCATAATGCGCCACACATTTTCAATGGGAGACAGGTCTGGACTACAATCAGGCCAGTCTAGTACCTGCACTCTTTTACTATGAAACCACGTTGATGTAACACGTGGCTTGGCATTGTCTTGCTGAAATAAGCAGGGGCGTCCATGGTAACGTTGCTTGGATGGTAACATATGTTGCTCCAAAACCTGTATGTACCTTTCAGCATTAATGGTGCCTTCACAGATGTGTAAGTTACCCATGTCTTGGGCACTAATACACCCCCATAACATCACACATGCTGGCTTTTCAACTTTGCGCCTATAATGATAAATGATAAATGGGTTATACTTGTATAGCGCTTTTCTCTATAACACATACATACAGTACATACACATACATACATACATACATACATACATACATACATACATACATACATACATACATACATATATATATATATATATATATACACACACACACACACACACACACACACATATACATATATATATACATACAAAAAACTTTAAATGTAAAAGCTATTGTAAACATACAAACAAAAAAACAAGAGATCAACATGAGGTAGGCTATCAAAAGACAAGAGATCAACAAGTCCTCAACATGGCAGTAGTGCAACAATTGTCAAATAGAATATCAATACTAAAAATAAATAAACTTTTTAAATAAAGCAGCCTACCGGGAAAAATAAAATTATTGTACCAAGTACTCAAGTATAGAACCCACCATCAAAACAGAACAATAATACTGTCACTTAAATAAAATAAAGGCTACAGTACTCCAAGTTTTAAATAAAGTAGCATACAGGAAAAATAAAATTATGGTACCAAGTACTCTATAAAACCATCAAAACAATAATACCGCAGCAAACGCAACCCCAGTAGCATTTTAATCTAAATTATGCAAATAACAGCCCATCGGCGGCTATTTGGACATAGGCGGTTATTAGGAAGAGGCGGTTAATTCACAAAATGGACCCCGGGCGGCTATTAGGACATGGGCGGTTATTTGTCCAAGGGCGTTTATTTGGTAATATACGGTATATATATATATATATATGTGTGTATATATATGTGTGTGTGTGTGCATATATATATATATATATATATATATATATATATATATATATATATATATATATATATATATATATATATATATATATATATATATATATATATATATTGTCATGTCTGTTCATGTTTTTGTTTTGGCCATGTGTTTGTTATTTGGACTCTTTTTAGTTCCTGGTTGCACTTCCTTGTTTGTTTGTTTCCATAGCAAACCATTAGTTTCACCTGGTTCACATCCTCATGTCACACACCTGTCTCACGTTTTCACTAATCATGTCACCAGTATTTAAGGCCATTGTTGCCAGGCAGTCGGCCTGGCGACATCACTCTGTTCACCTCTGCACACTTCATGCCTTGTCAAGTAAGTTTTTTCTATTCATGCCACAGTTAGCGACTTTTGTTCATGTCCTTAGTTTTTTGCCCACGTGCAAGTTTTTGTTTCATAGTCAAGTTTGTACCTCCGCCTTGTGCGCGCCTTTTAGTGATGGGTTGATGAGGCCTCATGAAGCGTTTCGACACATTGCAAAACTGTATTGATACTGTGTCGATACTGTGTCACTAAATACTGACATCTGCTGGACATTAAAAATCCCTACAGGCAACCTATGGACCGACTCAACTGACACTGATTTAAGACCTAGTATATACAATAATATAAACCAAGTCATTGTATTTCATTTAGGATTATTTCATATCTTCATTTAAATAAAAATATATTTTTATCTTTTTTAGATACAGTCAATAAATAATGTGAACATGTATCGTGACTAGGATGGTAGAAGGTGGGGATTGAACCCCAGTAACCAGCAACCCTCCGATTGCTGGTACGGCCACTCTACCAACTTCGCCACGCCGTCATTCCTGTACCTTTTTCTAGTAACAGTAGTGATGGGTCCACACAGCATGCGTCGAGCTCATAGAGCGAAACCCTGTGTCAGTGCGCGTACCGCTTTTAGAAAGTCACGTGACCGATCATGAGCTGCTTTGGTCACGTGACCGATACGCGAACTGTATCGCACTGACGCCTCCTCTGTGCCCTGTGAGCAACGTTCCCTGTAAGGTGCGCGCCTGCGCAATTGCGCAGTGCTCAAGCGTCCTCCGCGCACACCGTGCGCCGCACAGCAAATATATGCCGCGCACCAAATCAAACCCATCTGAATTCTAAACAAAATAAACACATTTATTCTGTGTAATTTTGAAATGCAACTTTGAGTGACAGTGACAACAAGCTGCCCAACGGTGTTCGTCAACAACACGCATTGCGCCGCTTCCTAATAAACACAGTTTGGCGCGCAGGCGTCAGTGCGATACAGTTCATGAGCGTTCACGTGACCAGAACAGCTCATGAGCGGTCACGTGACCAGAACAGCTCATGAGCGGTCACGTGACCAAAACAGCTCGTGTTCGGTCACGTGACTTTCTAAAAGCGATACGCGCACCAACACAGGGTATCGCTCTATGAGCTCGACGCATGCGCCGATGCATCTGTGTTGCCGGACCCATCACTAGCGCCTTTAGTTTGTTCTTTTTGTTATAGTAAAAAATAAATATGTCCTTACCTTCAAGCCATGTCCGCTCCAACTTTTATTGCATCTCGGAAAAACAAACCCGCCATAGTCCACATCATGACATATATATATATATATATATATATATATATATATATATATATATATATATATATATACACACACTACCGTTCAAAAGTTTGGGGTCACCCAAACAATTTTGTGGAATAGCCTTCATTTCTAAGAACAAGAATAGACTGTCGAGTTTCAGATGAAAGTTCTCTTTTTCTGGCCATTTTGAGCGTTTAATTGACCCCACAAATGTGATGCTCCAGAAACTCAATCTGCTCAAAGGAAGGTCAGTTTTGTAGCTTCTGTAACGATCTAAACTGTTTTCAGATGTGTGAACATGATTGCACAAGGGTTTTCTAATCATCAATTAGCCTTCTGAGCCAATGAGCAAACACATTGTACCATTAGAACACTGGAGTGATAGTTGCTAGAAATGGGCCTCTATACACCTATGTAGATATTGCACCAAAAACCAGACATTTGCAGCTAGAATAGTCATTTACCACATTAGCGATGTATAGAGTGTATTTCTTTAAAGTTAAGACTAGTTTAAAGTTATCTTCACTGAAAAGTACAGTGCTTTTCCTTCAAAAATAGGGACATTTCAATGTGACCCCAAACTTTTGAACGGTAGTGTATATATATTCACATATATATATATACACACACACATACATATATATATATATATATATATATATATATATACATATATATATATATAGTATTAAAATGTAATCATAATATTAAGTAATAGTCTAAGTATATTTTTTCAATAAAATAATTCTAAAAAAATGTTGGTTTTTGGTTTTGTATGAGCTTTGGCGAATATATTTTCTAGTTTTATAGTATTTATTTAAAAAAAATATACATACAAATATATATAAATATATATATATATATATATACACATACACATACATACATACATACATACATACATATATACACACACACACATATGTATATGTGACAGCCAGTGGCAAAGTTAAGAATTGCCCCATCCCGTGGTCTGTTGTCTTACAGCAGCAGCATAAATTATTTCTTCATCTAGAAAATAAAACTTGATTGACGATATCAGAGAGGGTCAAAATAATAGGAACAAATCTCATTATGAAATAACCACACTATAAAACATATTGTCAGAGTTGCTCCGTTTTTTAACCCAGTGCTATTTGAAGTTTTGCTACTGTGTAATACTGTAGTAGAATGATACGCGTACAGTAAGTGATAACATGTCGTACAGGTCACATGGCGGTGGCCGCATCATCGTCGCCAACTGTGCTGTGACTGAGACAGACAATATGTCCCCACACTCTTTACTCGCCAAGAAATATTTTTGGAAAATTAACAGTTTTTTTCCCCTCATTTTTCTCTGCGTGTTCCTCCTTCCTTGAATCTGAATTAGACTTTGACAAACATCATCATGACTCAACTTGTCAAAATCCTCTTCTTCTTTTTTTTTTTTTTTTTAAAAAGCAACATTTTTAAGATGTTTTAATAATTTTTTTCAATGATTTTTAAAAATGTTTTTTTTTTTATTTGACAGATTATGACGCAGGGGTGGAGGCCATGTTTCATGTTGTCAGTGTTTGACAGTTCGTGTCCAAAGTGCGGCCCCGGTGCCAAATTTGTCCCTCAGCTAGTTTTTTATCGGCCCTCAACATGTTCTGAAAATGTAAATAATGAATTATTAATAAACTAACCCAAACAACTAATTTGCGTACATTGAATTGGTTTAAGCATACTAACATTATGACAGATTTATGCTTTTGAAATGGAGTGGTAATTGTTTTTGGCGACACCTAGTGGTCAAAATAATTCATTCAATTAATAAGCACATGATGCAGGTAACCGAACGATGCGAACACGTTTGTTACTGGATAATTTCTAATACGCTTCAGCCTTGGAGACTTTGTATCTGTACGTGATATGCAACGACAAATATTTGATACTTGTTTGTATCGACATGTCATATTTTAGACTGAAAAATTGTTCAGCCAACACCACTAATTACATATGCCTAGCTTGTGTGCTATTGTGTGCTTAGTTGCTGTGTAGCTGCTAGATGTTAACTGGCTGTCCAGCGTTGCGCGGCAGGACTGCTTGTATCAGAGATTCTAGATGACACTTCTAATAATGTTATACAGTTGCATCTATAAAAATGTGAATTATGTGGGAATGTATTCCTTTTAGCAGTTCAATACAAAAGTAAAACTCATCGGATTCAATGTACAAAACCCAAAACCAGTGAAGTTGGCACGTTGTGTAAATCGTGAATAAAAACAGAATACAATGATTTGCAAATCCTTTTCAACTTATATTCAATTGAATAGACTGCAAAGACAAGATAATTAATGTTCGAACTGAGAAAGTGAATTATTTTTTGCAAATAATCATTAACTTAGAATTTAATGGCAGCAACACATTGCAAAAAAGTTGGCACAGGGTCATTTTTATCACTGTGTTACATGGCATTTCCTTTTAACAACACTCGGTAAACGTTTGGGAACTGAGGAGACCAATTTTTGAAGTTTTTCAGGTGGAATTATTTCCCATTCTTGCTTGATGTACAGCTTAAGTTGTTCAACAGTCCGGGGGTCTCTGTTGTGGTATTTTAGGCTTCATAATGCGCCACACATTTCCAATGGGAGACAGGTCTGGACTACAGGCAGGCCAGTCTAGTACCCGCACTCTTACTATGAAGCCACGCTGTTGTAACACGTGGTTTGACATTGTCTTGCTGAAATAAGCAGGGGCGTCCATGAAAAAGACGTTGCTTGGATGGCAACATATGTTGTTCCAAAACCTGTATGTACCTTTCAGCATTAATGGCACCTTCACAGATGTGCAAGTTACCCATGCCTTGGGCACTAATACACCCCCATACCATCACAGATGCTGGCTTTTCAACTTTGCACCTATAACAGTCCGGATGGTTCTTTTCCTCTTTGGTCCGAAGGACACGACGTCCAGTTTCCAAAAACAATTTGAAACGTGCACTCGTCAGACCACAGAACACTTTTACACTTTGCATCAGTCTATTTTAGATGAGCTCGGGCCCAGCGAAGCCGGCGGTGTTTCTGGGTGTTGTTGATAAATGGCTTTCGCTTTGCATAGTAGAGTTTTAACTTGCACTTACAGATGTAGCGACAAACTGTAGTTACTCACAGTGGTTTTTTGAACTGTTCCTGAGCCCATGTGGTGATATCCTTTACACACTGATGTCACTTTTTGATGCAGTACTGCCTGAGGGATCAAAGGTCACGGGCATTCAATGTTGGTTTTCGGCATTGCTGCTTACGTGCAGTGATTTCTCCAGATTCTCTGAACCTTTTGATGATATTACGGACTGTAGATGGTGAAATCCCTAAATTCCTTGCAATAGCTGGTTGAGAAAGGTTTTTCTTAAACTGTTCGACAATTTGCTCACGCATTTGTTGACAAAGTGGTGACCCTCGCCCCATCCTTGTTTGTGAATGACTGTGCATTTCATGGAAGCTGCTTTTATACCCAATAATGGCACCCACCTGTTCCCAATTAGCCTGTTCACCTGTGGGATGTTCCAAATAAGTGTTTGATGAGCATTCATCAACTTTCTCAGTCTTTTTTGCCACTTGTGCCAGCTTTTTTGAAACATGTTTCAGGCATCAAATTCCAAATGAGCTAATATTTTGAAGAAAAAAAAACGTTTACCAGTTCAAACTTTAAGTATCTTGTCTTTGCAGTCTATTCAATTGATATACATTGAAAAGGATTAGCAAATCATTGTATTCTGTTTTTATTTACTATTTACACAATGTGCCAACTTCACTGGTTTTGGGTTTTGTAATATTACATTATTGTACTTCTCATACAATACTGGACATATATTGTAAAACAAATGGTGTCTAATCAGCCACCAGACAAGTCTCAGCCTGAATTGGACCCTCGGAGTAGAATGTGATTCATACTGTGTACACAACACGTATGTTTTGTCAAATTATAGCAGCTATAATGTGTGTTTATGAACAAGCACGAGCAATAATAAGTTCCCCAGTGCGAGCGATGCTAGCCTTTAAACGAGCTGACTTGGCTGACCTTTGCAGCAAACACACTCAGCATAAAAAAGGTTGAGGATGACGCTGCCGACGATTTGGGGAATTTAAGGAAACAAGGAAAGTAAAATGGAAAAAATTATATTCATGTTTTGCCTGGCCTCCTTTAAACTTGTCATATTGACAACATTGGGGGGGGGGGCAGTGCACCTGTCTCACCCAAGACAGATGTCCTCTCTTTAGGTGGTCCTGCTACATCCTGGACCACATAATATGATCCCCTTGTTATCAGTAGTCTTTTTCCACTCATAATATTTTTATGATTTGCTTTTAATCCATACTAACGCCTTGATTGACCCAGTTTATGTGTTTCTATTATTTATACAACTATTTGTTACATTTCACATACTGTTGTATGTAAGTATTCCCTTATTCATTCCTCACGCTGTGTTAAACAAAATGATTCCATTAATATATTGCTCTATTAATAACCAATACTGTTTATTATTAATCATGTCTAGATTACTATTACTGTACATATTAATAAACATTTCTGTCAACATACCAGAGTTAACCAAACTGCTGTTTCTCACCTGCACGGATGATAAAAGTCACCCTGAAAAAAAGCAGAAGACATATTTACTGTACATAAAAATAGAGCAAAAAAAAAGTACAATTAATATTCTTATATGATTCATATTTTTGGTTTCATTGAATTAACCAGTGTTGTTTTAAATTCCTTGTGCCTTGACTGACATTTGTATTAATATTGTCTTAATTGTAGTAAAAAAAAAAAAAAATGTATTCATGTAATTGATGATTTCAGGAATTTGCTGACATTGATTCAATGTATTATGACATTATAATATTTGTTCTAGAAAAAAAATACGATATTACCAAATATGTGATTATTGAAGTCATGGTGCTTAAACATGACATATGTGCCTCAAATTAGTGCCAAGATGATACATATCATGTCAGTCATGTGCTGTTTCCATGGCAACGTGGGGCATGGACAGGGAGAAATAATTAAAAAAAACAACTTAAGAAGTACACAGGGAAAAAAATCAGTAGATTTTAAAGTATTAAAAAAAACCAACAAAAAACTAGCAGCTCCACAGGAATTTTAATGGGAAGACGGGACCACTTTTATTTCTACAGTAAAATTCTGCCAACTGAGCAGCCCTTTTTTCACTGTTAAATCTACCGTCTTTTTTCACAGTCTACACTACTCATAACGCTACACATGATTGGTAGGTTGGAGTTCAAATCCCAGCCGAGTCATACCAAAGACTATAAAAATGGGACCCATAACCTCCCTGCTTGGCACTCAGCAACAAAGGGTTGGAGTTGGGGGTTAAATCACCAAAATGATTCCCGGGCGCGGCGCCGCTGCTGCCCACTGCTCCCCAAGGGGATGGGACAAATGCAGAGGACAAATTTCACCACATCTAGTGTGTGTGTGACAATCATTGGTACTTTAATCTTAATGTTGAGGCGGTACAACTTCATAAGTGCAGAAATACCTTTATTGCCACCACTAGAGGGCAGTAATTATGTAATTTACTGTATAAATTGCTGATTATGCAAAACCAACTTTTTCCACCTGTTGGTTCCTGTTTTTGCGTATTTGGGATCCCTTTTAGTTCAGGAAATGTGAAATTGAACCATGGAGGCATGTCGGAGATATTTATATCCTCTAAGCGAGCCTTTTGGAATTGCGCCGTCATGCGATGTTTTTCACACCGGTGATGTCAGCGGATTAGCCATATATGGTAGAAATTTACCCAAAGTGCTTTGCGCTAGTCGGCCATTGTAGTCCATGCTGTAGTCATAAAGCTCTGTCTTTTTCTCTATCCTCTTGTTGTGGGGCAGACTGGCTCATACATGCACATGCATCCGCCACTGTTGCTATTTTTAATACAAAGTAGCGCATAGTTGTAACTTATATCTGTCGGTAGCCTCGCTATGGAAGTGCTAAAAACTAAGATGACGGGGAGAAGACGCTGTCGAAGTGGAGGCACGTGAATAAGATCGTCCACAAAATGGCACAACCTTAAAAGACGGTTAGAAAGCTGCTTGAAGATGATATGTAAAACATAATCTATGCAACATTTTGACCAAAGCACCACCATTACATGTTATGTAGACCACAAGGACGTGTTTTACAGGAAGAAATCATAATGTGACCCCTTTAAAGCGCACAATGGCTGACATAGCATTGTACAGTAACAGCGTTCTGGTTCGAGATGTTTACCTTGTGCATATGTGATAAAACAATACATTATTAAAGCATTGGATTATATTCCAAAAACATGCACCTGGGGATAGGTTGATTGGCAACATTAAAATTGGCCCTAGTGTGTGAATGTGAGTGTGAATGTTGTCTGTCTATCTGTGTTGGCCATGCGATGAGGTGGCGACTTGTCCAGGGTGTACCCCGCCTTCCGCCTGAATGCAGCTGAGATAGGCTCCAGCACCCCCGCGACCCCGAACGGGACAAGCGGTAGAAAATGGACGAATGGATTATATTCACCTATATTTAGAGATGTAGCCATATACCGTAATTTCCGGACTATAAGCCGCACCTGACTATAAGCCGCACCAGCTAAATTTAGGGGAAAATACAGATTGCTCCATATATAAGCCGCACCCGACTATAAGCCGCAGGGTTTTGATGTGTAATTAGCGTAGTATATAGGGGTTCCTGCTACCACGGAGGGGATTGTCGGGACAGAGATGACTGTTTGGGAACGCAAAGCGTCCCATTTATTAACTATAAATCTTTCAATCATTCAATCAAACTTTCACATCTTTGACATGGCGAACAGCATTCGTGCAGAGTACAAATAATACAACGCTGCAAAGTAATACAAAGTGCTCGCCTGTACGTTATCAAAATAACCAGCCTACCTGTATATGAAAAGTCAGTCTTTAATCATTGTGTCATCGTCTTCCTCCTGCGTACTAAAACCACCCAAATCCTCTTCGTCGGTGTCGGAGAAGAAAAGGCCGTATATAAGCCGCACCCTTGTATAAGCCGCAGGGACCAGAACGAGGGGAAAAAGTAGCGGCTTATAGTCCGGAAATTACGGTATATTGTTTTTTCCTAAATAGTCATTAAGTAATAGACACTATTTTTACGTTGAATTCACCTGCAAAATAAATAGACATTATTTATGTGAGATAATATTAATAACTACTGTTTTTATTAGATTTTTTAAAACATTGTTTTACCATTATATTTTATGTAAAATAATATCACTGTATTTGTATTTATCATCAGGACTATGTAAACTTTACTATATTATATACATCTTTTTAGTATTAAGAATATCAAAAATATATTAACAATAATATAATATTGAATTAAAATTGATAAGATGCTCTATATCAATATAAACAGTTGATTTGCATTGTGATTAACTATTTGTCAACCAGCAGTCTAAGTTTTAGAATTTTAATTAGGATAGCAA
The DNA here is from genome assembly GCF_033978785.1 of Entelurus aequoreus. Classification (NCBI taxonomy): domain Eukaryota; kingdom Metazoa; phylum Chordata; class Actinopteri; order Syngnathiformes; family Syngnathidae; genus Entelurus; species Entelurus aequoreus. Next base: position 30,736,985 of record NC_084740.1, read on the forward strand.
ATGATAAATATGCTCACAAACATATTGGCAGTTTGGGTAATTAGTATTAAACTCAATATTTTATATGAACTTGTGCGAATGTCTTTATATTAGTATTTTGTCATGTTTTATTGTCCATTAAAAGAACAAACGCCTCCACACCGAGTGTGGGATATAGTGACACCGAGTGGCATCGTTGAGAACTGCACCATCCTAGGGCCCATTGCTTATGGCAACATCACTAATTACTGTATTACGTTTTATATAGACAATAAAACAGAAATAATATTAATAACCACTGGTGTTTATCTGTATATACGCAACTTCAAAATAGAGATATTTATGTAAAATATCCATCCATCCATCCAATAAAAATATCACTATAATTTTTTATTACAAAAAATATATAAATATTAAAATATATATTTTTATATATTATATGCATTATATTAGTATTATCAATGATTTAATAACAATCGTATATTACATTAGGTTAACCTGCAAAACAGAGCCAATTTTAGATCATTCTTAAATGTTAATGCTATGAAGGACTGCATCATTAGTAGTTGTTTTTATACTACAGTTTTATCTATATATTTAATTAAAAGTTACTCCATTCTGTGCAACATTGTTTTTCATATTACAATAAATTGGCCAACTTCAAATTGCACTTAGATTGAGTGCCATCTAGCGGCCTACCATGGTATGACCGACAAATGCCACCAGTTTGACTTTGTGTACAAAAAACTGTTGTTTTTTTTTATTTAAAAAAAAAAAAGGTACTCCATTCTGTGCAATACAAACATCCAGTGGTACCAGTATCACTGATATCGGTTTTGAAACAAAAAAAACAATAAATTAAAAATTAGAAAAGTAATTTACAAGTCAATATTTCCAGTCCCAGAAACGTGTTTTGTGTCGCGTGATTTTAGTAGTTAGAAAGTGATTAAATTCTGACAATACATGTCCAAATATAAACATGAATAGGAGATCATGTGGAATCATCGCTACATTGCTGTTGGAATGACCAAATCAGTCTATGGATTGATGCAAAAATGTTAAATCGTGTGTAAAAAAAAAAATAGTCCAGCACATTGCTGTGAAAGTCTTTTTTTTTTTAAAGTCTCTTTTTGCCTGGCTGCAATAGGCAGCGGAAGATCACATGACCTCAATGTGAAGTGTGGAAAACCTGGATCATGAATGTGGGTGCAAGTACAAGATGGCACCAGAGTCCTCCAGTCTTTTTAAGGCTTCCGCTTCATTATTGAGGTCATGATGAGAGTGCTACAAATACAAAAAAGATGAAATAGCCATTAAAAGGCACGTGTATCCCTTTCAGAGCTGCCTCTCCTTACCTTCATGGACTTCATGGTGTCATAGCCGTAGTAATGAATGGGGTGATTGATGCTTTTGGAGATGGGGTAGCCAAAACCTGCTATGTGGACCACGTCGCAGTAGTTGAGAGCGACGAAGATGGCGAGGATGCCAGTGGTGGGATGTGCCGAGTTCTAGGGGAAACAAAGAGTGTCACCTGTAAAGCTGAAGATTACAACAGTTTAACATAAACTCTTAACGAAATGGAACCTCGATGAATGAACGCCTCTATTTGCGACATTTTCAGTCTACGAACCTTTAGATCGAGTCAAATACGCCTCTGTCTTGGCGTACGAACGCCTCATTCATTTATTTAGTCATTCATTAATTTTGTGTACCCACTGAAAACCCTATCGGGGCTGCCATTTTGGTGACATCACCTCCCGTACATGCAGTCACAGCCATTTTAAAGAGGCGGGGGTCCCTACATTACATCCTGTTTACGTATTTGCAGAGTGGCCTGTTGCTCGTATAGATAAATGAGAAGCACTAGCAGGTAATAGCATTTCCGAGGATACCATTTGCGAAAAGGCTCGTCATTTATATGGCGACTAGATATCCAAAAGTGACCATGCTGGAACCAGCACGGAGGAACAATTTAAAGGCCTACTGAAATAAAAATGTTTTATTTAAACGGGGATAGCAGATCCATTTTATGTGTCATACTTCATCATTTTGCGATATTGCCATATTTTTGCTGAAAGGATTTAGTATAGAACAATGTCGATAAAGTTCGCAACTTTTGGTCTCTGATAAAAAAAAAACCTTGCCCCTACCGGAAGTAGCGTGACGTTGTCAGTTGTTCACTCCCTCATATTTTCCTATTGTTTTCAACGCAGCTAGAGCTATTCAGACCATTACCCCATTAATTTGAGCGAGGATGAAAGATTTGTGGACGAGGAACGTTAGAGTGACGGACTAGAATGCAGTGAAATACATATTTTTTTCCGCTCTGGTACAAGCTGGCTCATTGGATTCCACACTCTCTCCTTTTTCTATTGTGGATCACGGATTTGTATTTTAAACCACCTCGTTTACTATACCCTCTTGAAAATGAGAGTCGAGAATGCGAAATGGACATTCAGTGCCTTTTATCTCCACGACAATACATCGACGAAGCTCTTTAGCATGAGCTAACGTGATAGCATCTGTCTCAAATGCAGATAGAAGCAAAATAAATAAATCCCTGACTGGAAGGATAGACAGAAGATCAACAATACTATTAAACCATGTACATATAACTACACGGTTAATAGATCTCAGCCTGGCAAAGCTTAACAATGCTGTTGCTAACTTAGCAACTTAGCAACCGGACCTCACAGAGCTATGATAAAAACATTAGCGCTCCACCTACGCCAGCCAGCCCTCATCTGCCCAGCTCATCAACACCCGTTCTCACCTGCGTTCCAGCGATCGACAGCGCGACGAAGGACTTCACCCGATCATCGGTGCGGTGGCCGGTTAGCATCGGCTAGCGCATCTGCTATCCAAGTGAGTAATTCTTGTTGT